>NC_053023.1:580588548-580807520 GCF_003073215.2 Triticum urartu | reverse complement strand
ACAGTTCCAGTGCCTACTCAACAATCCTGCCTGTCGCTTCTGGATTCTGCAGTATCCTCTTCAGCGGAAAGCGAGTGACAACTGTGATCTCATGTGCTTGGAAGTAATGGCGCAGCTTTCTTGAGGCCATGAGAAGGACGAAAAGCAATTTCTGCACACCAGAGTACCTTGACCTAGCCCCCTGCAGAAGGGAACTGACAAATTAAACTGGGCGCTGCACCATCTTCTTGTGTATCTCGTCGTGTATCTGCGCAGATCCATCTTTGTCGGGACCAGAGCTTGTCAGGGAAGCTCCCTGCTTGTCGCTGGATGCGCTTGCCGCGGTTGCTGGCTCATCATCTGCCTCCCTCTCTGCTACTAACGCAGCACCGACCACTTGATTGGTTGCCGCTATGTACAGCAGCAACTTCTCTTGTGGCTTAGGTGCGACAAGTATTGGAGGGGAGGACAGGTATCTCTTCAGGTCTTGTAGCGCAGCCTCCGCTTCCGGAGTCCATTTCATTGGACTTGCCTTTTTCAATAATTTGAAAAACGGCAGGGCGCGCTCAGCAGACCGAGAGATAAACCTGCTGAGAGCAGCCACGCAACCGGCAAGTTTCTGTACATCCTTAACGCGCTTTGGTGCTTCAATCTACTCAATGGCCTTGATCTTGTCGGGATTGGCTTCAATTCCCCGCTGAGACACGAAGAACCCGAGAAGTTTGCCGGAGGGAACTCCAAACACACACTTCTCTGGGTTGAGCTTGAGGCTGATCTTGCGCAGATTTGCAAAGGTCTCGTCTAAATATTGAATCAGGGTTGCTCTGTCCTTGCTCTTGACCACTATATCATCCATGTAGGCTTCCACATTTCTGTGTATTTGTGGCTCAAGAGCAACATGGACTACTCTTGCAAATGTCGAACCAGCATTTTTTAATCTGAAAGGCATCCGTACGAAACAGTACGTGCCACATGGAGTAATAAATGCGGTCTTCTCCTCATCCTCTTCTGCCATGAAGATCTGATGATATCCTGAGTATGCGTCAAGAAATGAAAGCAAATCACATCCGGCTGTGGAGTCAACAATCTGGTCAATGCGCGGCAAAGGAAATGGGTCTTTGGGACAAGCTTTGTTAACATCGGTAAAATCGATACAAAGTCTCCATTTCCCATTTGCCTTGCGCACGAATACAGGATTGGCCAACCACGTGGGATGGAGCACTCCTCTGACAAGGCCTGCTGCTTCCAGTTTCTTGATCTCTTCTGCAATGAATTCTTGGCGCTCCACTGCCTGCTTCCTGACTTTCTGCTTGACGGGCCGTGCATGGGGACAAATGGCAAGGTGGTGCTCAATCACTTTCCTGGGAACACCGGGGATGTCAGACGGCTGCCATGCAAACACGTCAACATTCGCCCGCAGGAAAGTAACAAGCGCGCTTTCCTATTTAGGGTCGAGCGTGGCACTGATGGTGAAGGTACCACCAGTGCCGTCCTCCTTGGCGGATACCTTCTTCGTCTCTAGCGGAGCTACCATCGTCTTCTTGCACTTGCCGGTGGAGCTCGATGGTGCGTCCTCGACGGCAGTGCAGCACTCCGAAGAGGTGCGCTTGCCGGAGTGGGCATCGGAACTCTTGCCGGACTTGGTCTTCTCCCCCCCGGGAGTTTCAGCGGCAAGTGGATTGCGATCTGCCGCGGCTGCTGCTTCCCGGTAGATCTTGTCGGCACAGATAAGAGCATCCTTCTTGTTGCCAGGGACAGAAATGACGCTTATCGGGCCTGGCATCTTCAGCATGTTATATGCGTAGTGAGAGGCTGCCATGAACTTGGCGAGTGCTGGACGGCCAAGTATCCCATTGTAAGGCAATGGAATATCGGCAACGTCGAATGTGACCTTCTCAGTCCTGAAGTTTAGCTCGCTGCCAAATGTTACCGGCAGCGTGACCTTCCCCTTCGGCTTGCTCCTTCCCGGATTGATTCCTTGGAATGTGCCGGTCTCTTCGAGCTCGCTGTCAGGGATTTGGAGTTTTTGGAGTACAGCGGAGGAGATCAGGTTTAAGCCGGCCCCGCCGTCAACTAGCATCTTGGTGACTTTGAGGTTGCGGATAGTTGGTGATACCAACATCGGCAAACACCCGACCGCAGTTGTGCGATCAGGGTGATCCTCAATGTCGAAGATGATAGGCGTGCTGGACCACTTCAGAAGCTTGCGTGATTCGATAGGTGGTTCTGCTGCATTAACTTCCCGCACCCACTGTTTGAGTCGGCGGTGTGAGGTATGCAGAGAAGCACCACCGTCAACGCACAAGACCTCTGTGGCTTTCTGAAACTCCTGCTCACTGGTCTCAACATCATCCATGTCTTCGTCGTCGTCGTCTTCATCGTTGTCGCGGCCGCGGGGAGGTCTGTCTCCTTGCCGCTGCTTGGCCTTACCGCGGCGTCCTCCTCGGCCGGCGCGCTTCTTGCCAGATTCTGCAGCGCCACCTTGGGCCCTCTCCTTGTCTCGCCGCTCGTACTCAGCCTTTTTCTGCTGGACAAGCTGCTCGACCTTTTTGCAGCTCTGGAGGTCATGGCCCTTGGTACGGTGAATCTTGCAGTATTGCTTGTCGGAGCCGTCCTGCTTGTCGGCGGATGCCACATCCTGGCAGTTGGCGCACACGGCAATCTCCTTGCCGGAGCTACCAACTTTGGCCTTCTTGGCGCCACCTTCGTTGCCGGGCTGCTCAACGACTAGCACCTCTTTGCCTTTCTTCTTCCTGTTCCGCCGCTGGTTTTTCTTTGCCGGGGCAATATCCTCACTGTCAGATCCTTCTGCTCCCGTCTTCTCTCCGGGGAGTCTCCTTCCTTCCTCAGCGCGTGCACACTTGTCGGCCAGGGCATACAGCTCACCGACGTCTCTGATCCTGCACATCGCCATCTCCTCCCGCATCCTGCGGTTACGCACATTCTGATGAAACGCGCTGATGACCGCGGCGGGGTGGACGTCTGGGATGTTGTACTGTACACGGCTGAACCTCTGAATATACTTGCGCAGGGGCTCTCCTTCCTTCTGGACGAGCAGATGAAGATCACTCTCTTGGCCATGAGGTTTGTGGCCGCCTGTGAAGGCGCTGACAAACTGATGGCATAGATCAGCCCAGGAGGATATGGAGTTGTCCGGCAAGTGCATGAGCCAGGACCTGACGTTGGGCTTGAGCACCAACGGGAAGTAGTTGGCAAGGATCTTATCGTCCCGCCCCCCAGCAGCCTGCACCGCGATGGTGTAGATGCTGAGGAACTCCGACGGATGCGACTTGCCGTCGTACTTTTTTGGTACATCTGGTTTGAAATTCTTCGTACTGGGCCACTGGACTTGCCGCAGCTCATGAGTGAACGCAGGGCAACCTACCGCGTACGGCAAGTCCCCTGGTTCCCCTGGCGCATGCATGTCAACAGAGGGCCCAGCACGCTGGTCTAATTGACGCCGCGCTTCTCTCCGGCGCTCGATGCGAGTACGAGCGTCTTCTTGTTGTCGTTCTTGAAGAACTTGGCGCTGATCGCGACGAGCTCGCGGATCTGACGACGCGGTGGAGTCGCTGTCGAGGTGGACCCGGCGAGTCGGCGATCTTGGCCTTCGGGGTGGAGAGTGCACAGTAGTTGCACCCCCACCAGTCTTGTCATCTCTGGCTTGTGCCTGGCTGGCTTGCCGCGGCTGAGACGTGCTCGGCTGCCGTGGAGTGTCGCCATTGGCGAAGCCGATGAGACTCTGGATAGTGGCCCTCCAGTCGTCAACCTTGTCCGCCGCTGGAGGGTAGTCTAGGAGCAGCTGAGCTCGTGCCAACGCTTCTGCTGCGGTGGCGGGTGGCGGTGGCGAACGGTGCGAGGAGCGGGATATGCTCGGACTTCTAACTACGTTAGAAGGAGCAGTATCTCGCCCAGGCGATCGTGTCTCGCTCGCGCCAGCAGGTTGACGTGCATGGTGGTCCTGAGCGCTCCGAGATCCACCAGCTCGATCTTGATCTAGCGAACGCATGGTACCGTGAGTACCATGACGCTGCCGGTCCCGCGCCTCCTGAGATGGGCGCGGTGCATGCACGGACGCCGAGGTCTTGGAGTGTGCCCGGTCATTGTGGGAGCCGGCTACGCCACCGATGGGCAGCGCAGCCTTGTCCTGGGACCTGGCAGCACCGTGAGTTCCCTCGTCGACGCGTGTCCTTCCGCCGGTGCCTTCCCCACCAACCGTTTGCTCCGGCGGTGGCTGGCTCGGCACGGACGGAGCAGCTGCCTCCGAAACTTTCTTCTTCGGCGGCATGTTGATGAAGATGATGAAGATCTAGCTCGCGAGAACGCCGGATCTGGTTCACACAACTTCGACGCCCCCCTACCTGGCGCGCCAAAGATGCCGGGGTACTGATCCACGGGCACCTATGGGACCGGCGGGCCGGGTCCCTTTCGGTTCGGCGGGGGCGGAGATCGCGCAAAGAGCAAATCGAGGCGAAGCACGCGAGCTTTACCCAGGTTCGGGCCGCACGGATGCGTAAAACCCTACTCCTGCTTTGTGGTTTTGTATTGATTTCTAGCTCGGGAGCGCGGAGTGCTACAGTACACACCAGCGGCTAGCAAGACCGAGTGTGAGTGTTCGAACTGGCTAACCCCCCTCTACGTTGCACACGGGCCTCCTTTTATATGCTCAAGGGGCTACCGACAGGTGGCAAAGGAGGTAAAGGGAAAAAATGGAAAGGTGCTGTGGTAGGCACAGCTACCTGCTACAGTGTATCATACCTAACCCTGACGGCAGGGGACAAGGGTCTTAAATGCCCGTCTGTGTCGCCTAAACAGTGCGAAAAGGGACCGCCAGGGACGCCACCGTTCGCCATGATGGCGATCTTGTCAGCGCCGCTTGCCACCGCACGTCCCTAGCTGCACAACCTTCCGCCATGTACGCCTGGAAGGGCCCCAGAGCGACACGTTGGTGGATGTGCTGGAGCACGGGCGCGGAGAGGTGGCTTGCCGCGGCAAGCGCCTTGCCGCGGTCGTTGTCTTGTCGCGTCCGGGAGCTTGTCCCTCACCGGGTCTTGCCGGACCGCGTGGTGCGGCGCGGCAAGTTCCTTGAAATGCCTTGAGTGGCCTTCCCGGCAAGCTCCTCTTGCCGGGGTCTTGTCTTCTTGACTTGGACACTTTGTTCTTGAATGGCTCCAGAGGAACCACGGAGGATCTTGGCGGTCACCCGGCAAGCCTTGCCGCGGGATGCTGCGACTGCCCGTGCACAAGTTCGGGATACTAGGGTACCCCTACTCTAGTACACCGACAATCTTGCTTGTCTATGTTTGATTGTAGATAGATGGCTTGTGCTGTTGTTCCGTTGAATTTTAATGTGTTCCTTGAGAAAGCAAAGTTAAAAGATGATGGTGGCAATTACACGGACTGGGTCCGTAACTTGAGGATTATCCTCATTGCTGCACAGAAAAATTATGTCCTGGAAGCACCGCTAAGTGCCAAGCCTGCTGCAGGAGCAACACCAGATGTTATGAACGTCTGGCAGAGCAAAGCTGATGACTACTCGATAGTTCAGTGTGCCATGCTTTACGGCTTAGAACCGGGTCTTCAATGACATTTTGAACGTCATGGAGCATATGAGATGTTTCAGGAGTTGAAGTTAATATTTCAAGCAAATGCCCAGATTGAGAGATATGAAGTCTCCAATAAGTTCTATAGCTGCAAGATGGAGGAGAATAGTTCTGTCAGTGAACATATACTCAAAATGTCTGGGTATCATAATCACTTGACTCAACTGGGGGTTAATCTTCCTGTTGATAGTGTCATTGACAGAGTTCTTCAATCACTGCCACCAAGCTACAAAAGCTTCGTGATGAACTATAATATGCAAGGGATGAATAAGACTATTCCTGAGCTCTTCGCAATGCTAAAAGCCGCAGAGGTAGAAATCAAGAAGGAGCATCAAGTGTTGATGGTCAATAAGACCACCAGTTTCAAGAAAAAGGGCAAAGGGAAGAAGAAAGGGAACTTCAAGAAGAACAGCAAACAAGTTGTTGCTCAGGAGAAGAAACCCAAGTCTGGACCTAAGCTTGAAACTGAGTGCTTCTACTGCAAGAAGACTGGTCACTGGAAGCGGAACTGCCCCAAGTATTTGACGGATAAGAAGGATGGCAAAGTAAACAAAGGTATATGTGATATACATGTTATTGATGTGTACCTTACTAATGCTCGCAGTAGCACCTGGGTATTTGATACTGGTTCTATTGCTAACATTTGCAACTCAAAACAGGGGCTACGGATCAAGCGAAGATTGGCTAAGGACGAGGTGATGATGCGCGTGGGAAATGGTTCCAAAGTCGATGTGATCGCGGTCGGCACGCTACCTCTACATCTACCTTCGGGATTAGTATTAGACCTAAATAATTGTTATTTTGTGCCAGCGTTGAGCATGAACATTATATCTGGATCTTGTTTAATGCGAGACGGTTATTCATTTAAATCAGAGAATAATGGTTGTTCTATTTATATGAGTAATATCTTTTATGGTCATGCACACTTGAAGAGTGGTCTATTTTTGATGAATCTCGATAGTAGTGATACACATATTCATAATGTTGAAATCAAAAGATGCAGAGTTGATAATGATAGTGCAACTTATTTGTGGCACTGCCATTTAGGTCATATCGGTGTAAAGCGCATGAAGAAACTCCATACTGATGGACTTTTGGAACCACTTGATTATGAATCACTTGGTACTTGCGAACCGTGCCTCATGGGTAAGATGACTAAAACACCGTTCTCCGGTACTATGGAGAGAGCAACGGATTTGTTGGAAATCATACATACAGATGTATGTGGTCCAATGAATGTTGAGGCTCGTGGCGGATATCGTTATTTTCTCACCTTCACAGATAATTTAAGAAGATATGGGTATATCTACTTAATGAAACATAAGTCTGAAACATTTTAAAAGTTTAAAGAATTTCAGAGTGAAGTTGAAAATCATCGTAACAAGAAAATAAAGTTTCTACGATCTGATCGTGGAGGAGAATATTTGAGTTACGAGTTTGGTCTACATTTGAAACAATGCGGAGTAGTTTCGCAACTCACGCCACCCGGAACACCACAGCGTAATGGTGTGTCCGAACGTCGTAATCGTACTTTATTAGATATGGTGCGATCTATGATGTCTCTTGCTGATTTACCGTTATCATTTTGGGGTTATGCTTTAGAGACGGTTGCATTCACGTTAAATAGGACATCATCAAAATCGGTTGAGACAACGCCTTATGAACTGTGGTTTGGCAAGAAACCAAAGTTGTCGTTTCTAAAAGTTTGGGGCTGCGATGCTTATGTGAAAAAGCTTCAACCTGATCAGCTCGAACCCAAATCGGAGAAATGTGTCTTCATAGGATACCCAAAGGAGACTGTTGGGTACACCTTCTATCATAGATCCGAAGGCAAGATTTTTGTTGCTAAATTCGGAGTTTTTCTAGAGAAGGAGTTTCTCTCGAAAGAAGTGAGTGGGAAAAAAGTAGAACTTGATGAGGTAACTATACCTGCTCCCTTATTGGAAAGTAGTACATCACAGAAACCGGTTTCTGTGACACTTACACCAATTAGTGAGGAAGCTAATGATAATGATCATGAAACTTCAGATCAAGTTACTACCGAACCTCGTAGATCAACCAGAGTAAGATCCGCACCAGAGTGGTACGGTAATCCTGTTCTGGAAGTCATGCTACTAGATCATGATGAACCTACGAACTATGAAGAAGCGATGGTGAGCCCAGATTCTGCAAAATGGCTAGAAGCCATGAAATCTGAGATGGGATCCATGTATGAGAACAAAGTGTGGACTTTGGTTGACTTGCCCGTTGATCAGCAAGCAATTGAGAATAAATGGATCTTCAAGAAGAAGACTGACGCTGACGGTAATGTTACTGTCTATAAAGCTCGACTTGTTGCAAAAGGTTTTCGACAAGTTCAAGGGATTGACTACGATGAGACCTTCTCACCCGTAGCGATGCTTAAGTCTGTCCGAATCATGTTAGCAATTTCCGCATTTTATGATTATGAAATTTGGCAAATGGATGTCAAAACTGCATTCCTGAATGGATTTCTGGAAGAAGAGTTGTATATGATGCAACCAGAAGGTTTTGTCGATCCAAAGGGAGCTAACAAAGTGTGCAAGCTCCAGCGATCCATTTATGGACTGGTGCAAGCCTCTCGGAGTTGGAATAAACGCTTTGATAGGGTGATCAAAGCATTTGGTTTTATACAGACTTTTGGAGAAGCATGTATTTACAAGAAAGTGAGTGGGAGCTCTGTAGCATTTCTGATATTATATGTGGATGACATATTATTGATTGGAAATAATATAGAATTTCTGGATATCATAAAGGGATACTTGAATAAGAGTTTTTCAATGAAAGACCTCGGTGAAGCTGCTTACATATTGGGCATTAAGATCTATAGAGATAGATCAAGACGCTTAATTGGACTTTCACAAAGCACATCCCTTGACAAGGTTTTGAAGAAGTTCAAAATGGATCAAGCAAAGAAAGGGTTCTTGCCTGTGTTACAAGGTGTGAAGTTGAGTAAGACTCAATGTCCGACCACCGCAGAAGATAGAGAGAAAATGAAAGATGTTCCCTATGCTTCAGCCATAGGCTCTATCATGTATGCAATGCTGTGTACCAGACCTGATGTGTGCCTTGCTATAAGTCTAGCAGGGAGGTACCAAAGTAATCTAGGAGTGGATCACTGGACAGCGGTCAAGAACATCCTGAAATACCTGAAAAGGACTAAGGATATGTTTCTTGTATATGGAGGTGACAAAGAGCTCATCGTAAATGGTTACGTTGATGCAAGCTTTGACATTGATCCAGACGATTCTAAATCGCAAACCGGATACGTATTTTTACTAAACAGAGGAGCTGTCAGTTGGTGCAGTTCAAAACAAAGCGTCGTGGCGGGATCTACATGTGAAGCAGAGTACATAGCTGCTTCGGAAGCAACAAATGAAGGAGTCTGGATGAAGGAGTTCATATCCGATCTAGGTGTCATACATAGTGCATCGGGTCTAATGAAAATCTTTTGTGACAATACTGGTGCAATTGCCTTGGCAAAGGAATCCAGATTTCACAAGAGAACCAAGCACATCAAGAGACGCTTCAATTCTATTTGGGATTTAGTCCAAGTGGGAGACATAGAAATTTGCAAGATACATACGGATCTGAATGTTGCAGACCCGCTGACTAAGCCTCTTCCACGAGCAAAACATGATCAGCACCAAGGCTCCATGGGTGTTAGAATCATTACCAAGGCTCCTCAGAAACGTCCTCGCCATCTGAGATCAGGAAGACAGCGATGATGCAGGATGTCCCTCGTCGACAGAAACCGGCGGTATAGCTCATAGCTCACATACCCTTCCTAAAGGAAAATCAAACTAAAACATGAATATACAAAAAAAAACAAGTACTGTTCTAGCAACAAAGGCAGAAACTAACGAAAATGAAATCTTCACTTACAGTAGCTCCATATTTCAGGTGATCAAATCTAAGTGGATTCCAATCCCAGTAGTGACGAAGAAGTTCTGGAAAATATGACTCCAGCTTCGAATAAGATTCGTCAATGATGGCTCCTGCTAAGTCCTCCATGGAGTCCCTTTCTTTGCCGCCTTTGATCATAAACTTCTCTTGGATGTCGATATGGTACCCTTCTGGAATTTTGATGAAATCTTGAAAAAGAGCATCCCTAATATTCCTGACACCCACACTAGAGAAAGTTATACCTCTATTCTCAAGGAAATCCTTCAAGGTAGGGCACTCCGTCCTGGCCCTGCAGAAGTGATAGAGCAAAACATGATTCCGCATAGCCAGTTGCATGACAGCGACTTTTCTACGCCCGTAAAAATCCTTTCGCGTGAACTCCATGCCGAGACCAACAAACTTGTGCTTCTCCTCGCGCAACCAGTCCTCATACAAGCGAATGATCTCCTCCACCTTACCAGGCTCGTTGGTGTACCACACGTCGAGCTTCGTGTTACCATCGGCAACTATAGAATGGTACTCGGTGGTGTTCAAAAAGTCATCCATGGCAATGAGCAGCAAGGTTCCAATGGAGATTCCTAAGACCCTGCGACAAGGTTGAGGAGTGGCGAGGAGGCTGGGAACTGACTGATGTTCTGTGGCTACAATACGACGTGAAAACCTCACAAACACGGCCAGTATTTAACCTTGGCGAGGGACCTTTGAGTTACAATGTGCATTAACGTGTGAACTAGGAACAGCGAATAGACGGTTGTGCTTCCGAAGCTCATAAAACCATGCACTTCGTAAAGTCACGGTTGTGCACAATTATTTGATGCCGTGGAGAAATCGAGGAGCCTCTAACTTTATTTTACGGTAACTGACACACTGAATAGTCACATCTAACAGCCGGCACATCGGTCATCAATTCCTCCTTTGAAAAAAGACCACCAACGGAAGAATCCAATGAAGCAAACAAACAAACAGCCGTACGCCTTAGATCCGAAGGCCAAAACTCATCCGTGCCTCATCTGGCTAGATTCACAACATCTGTCCCTCGATAGTCAAGGCTGGTTTCAGGTCAGGCCCAGGTATGCAGGCACAACACGCACACACGTGTCTATCAGGCACGGGTATGTAGGCACACCACGCACATACGTGTCTATTCCACAGGCACATATAGATGCAGGCAGCAACTCGCCGTAAACACGTGAATGCAGGCAACAAAGGCACGGAAACGAAGCCTCTACATGCACGTGCTTCGGCTTGGCAAGGCACGAATACGGCCTTGCAATTAACGTTCTCGAGCCACGGCTAGACACCCTCTACGTACAGACATGGAATTGCAGCTTCTCCGACGCACAAGCACGGTTTTCGAATTGGCATTATCGAGGCACAGATACAAATCCTCTGCATACAAATCATCTGGATGCAAAAAAGAGAGGTGGCAGAGGCATCGGTAAGAACACTCTGTTCGAGAGGCACGGTTGCAAACTCTCAAGAGGGACAGCCATGTGACACCGCAGACACATAGACACGTGAAGTGTATCACATGAGGATACATCAAATACAAGCAGCGAATCAACGGTAGAAGTGAAAGAGCCACAGTTTTAAAGTGACTAGAGGCACGGGCGTGTAGAAGCACGGGCACGACGAGTCACAGCCACCGCATCCCCTCATGGACAGGCATCTGGCACCACAGGCACGTAGAGTCACAGCCAGCGTGTCTCCTGAGACAAGCGAATGCAGGTACAGGACGCACAGAACTGCAGCGTATACAGGCACGGAATTGCGACTTTTGTCACACGGGTACGGCTTTCGAATTGGCGTTCTCGAGGCATGGGTACAAACCACCTGAACGCACAAAAGAGTGGTGGCAGAGGCACGGTTGTGTAGTCTGAAGAGAAACTGCCGTGTGACACCACCACATAGAGACATCGCGTGTGTCACATGAGGTACATGAATAGCGGAAAAGAAGCCACGGAAGTGCAGCCTCCACAGACACGGATGCGGGCTTCTAGAGGCACGGTCCCGAAGAACACAAAGATAGGAAACTGAAAAATGTTGCCTTATACGTTACCGGACGTGTGTCTCTTGTGCGAATGTGTAAAACACAACAATACAAACACAAACAAATAGCGGTGAATATAAGCCAAACAAAAAACACGCTTCTCCCAAACAATACATATGCGTCCCCTCACGGACGGGCGTCTGGCACCAGAGGCACGTAGAGTCACAGCCAGCATGACGCCTGAGACACGCAAATGCACGTACAGGAGACACCAAATTACAGCGTATACAGGCACGGAATTGCGGCTTCTCATAGTTATCGAAGCACAGGTACAAACAACCTGGACGCACAAAAGAGTGGTGGCAAAGGCACGGATGTGTAGTGTCAAGAGGAATTTCCGTGTGAAACTAGCACGTTACAGACATGGCGTGTCTCATGGATGTACATGCTTAGACAGAAAGAAGCCACGGAAGTGAAGCCTGAACATACACGGATGAATGGATTCTCGAGGCACGGTCCTAAAGCACACAAAGACACGAAACTAAAATGTTGCCTCGTACATTAGCAGACGTGCCTCTCTTGTGCGAACGTGTAAAAGACAACAATACAAGCACAATCAAACGGCACTGAATAAAAGCCAAACACAAAACGCGCTTCTCCCAAACAATACATATGCGCCACTTCAACAGGTTCTCTAAATATACATGAACTCGCGCAAACATCAACAATGAACTTGTAACATGAAAAAACATAAGAAATTATATTCACATAACATGAGACGGTACTCCATAGGATTGAACTAAAAGTACTCATTAATTATACAAAAAAAATGAAAGTCTTCTAGGAATCCATTCTGCTCAGACCACCGGGACGATTCTACTCAATTGGAGTTCTGCTCAAAAGCATCAACGGCGTTCGGGGTCGGGAAGACAACGAGGATGCATCATGTCCTTCATAGACAGAACTCGGTGGTAGAGATCGTAGCTGACATACCCATCCTAAAATAAAAAGCGGATGAGAATGAAGATATACGTTAAGGGAAAAAAAGTACTATTGTTGCAATAAAACAAAAATATAAAGACGAAATTTTCACTTACAATTGCCGCATATTTCAGGTGTTCAAGGGAAAGCGGCTTCCATTCCCAGTAGTCATGCAGACCTTGTGGAAAAGACGACTTCATACTCAAGTAAGATTTGTTTATGACGGCTCCTGCCAAATCTGCCATTGAATCCCTTAGATTACCTCCTTTGATCATGAGCTCCTCTTGAAGGTCGATGTGACACTCTCTTGGGATTTTGAGGTAACTGTTTGCAAGAACATCCCTATCGTTCTTGACGACGACACTAGCAAAAATTATACCTTTGTTCCGAAGGAAATCTTTCAGAGCAACGCACTCTGTCCTAGCCTTGCACAAGTGATAAACAAGAACATGCTTGCGCATCGCCAGTTGCATAACGGCAACTTTTCTACTACGATCAAAATAATCCTCTCGTGTGTACTCCAGACCAAGACCAACAAATTTGCACCTGTCCTCACGCAGCCATTCCTCATAGAGAGTAAGAATCTCCTCCACCTTGTGGGGCTCATTGGTGTACAACACATCGAGCTTGGTATTACCATTAGCATCTATAGAGAGATGCTCAGTAGTGTTCCTGGAGTCGTCCATGGAACCGAAGCTAAGACGACAATGGAGTTTGACTATGCTTCTCATACGAGTTGAGGATGACGGGAGCTACTTGCACTTCTCTGGAGGGAATAAGACGCGATAACCTCCAGGAATAGACCACTACTTAACCTTTGGTGAGAGACGACTCAGTTACCATGCGCCCATTTAATTGCTAAGGAAACGGTGAATGGACGATTGTGCTTCTGCAGCTCGTGAAACCATGCACTTCAAAAGTCACAACTGCCACGCTGTAATCGAGGAGCACCTAGATTGACTCTAGCACGGTATCTGGCACAATGAATACTAACAATAAATAGCCATCCCATCGGTCACCAGCATATCTTTTGACCGAGAGAACAATGAGAGGAAGCAAACAAGATGACCCTGTCGTACAAATACTACACGGGGACTGAACAAAAGAAGCACGGTTCGGCCAGCACAAAAGCCACACGCGTGCCTCCACTTTGCTTTAAAGACAAACCTCGGTGATATCAACGGACCTGCATCTCTATGTCTGCATACCACCGAAAACATTGCCAAAACAAAAACACGTCCATGCTTCTCACATACAAATAACTCTGGGCTATCATAGACATTCCCGCCTGAACCCAACGTACATAAAAAAAGTGGCTCCCTGGGTCAACGACTGCTTGTAACAAAATTGCAATAACAGAGTCATGAACCGTGACTCCATTCCAGATACAAAAGTGCCTCTCATTAGGAACCATCATGCCTCCCCTCAATTTGCCTCCCCCGACGTATCGACCATGCCTCTCCTGCTACAACGACCGTGCATCTAATAACATCATCACCGTTCCTCTCCTAAAGACACACCCAACCATATCTGATTAAACATGTGATTAAAAAAATTAAAACACAGAAGCACGAGTATGCTTTTTAGCATGTATAACGGTGCCTCGCAAAAAGTATGTGAGGCAGGATAGGCACGTAAAAGACTCCGCTCGGACGCAGCTCAGCTGGACAACTATAATGGGAGGCAGCTGGATGAGTCAAACATCTCGTGTCCCCATAACACCTCGGAATACACGCACACCATCTACAACCAGCATTCATTCCATTTCGCAGAATAAAAAATAAAACAAGAAGCATTCATTACTACTCTTGCTCTCTCCTGTCTCCTTTATATTTCAATAAGCTCCGACTCCCTCAGCCACAACACAACTCATTTGCCTTCTCCGTCACCTGCTTCTAGGGTTCGTGTTTCTTCTCTGTCTCCTGCTTCTAGGGTTCGTCTTCTAACCCGCACACAATCGATTAATTTCTAAGCCATACTTCTCTCGTAGATTGCTGGCCATGGGTGCTTGCCCTAAGCTTCCAATCACAAGCCATCTGCCTTATCCGTCCGCCTACTTCTAAGGTTCGTGCTTCTTCCCCGCACACAGTCTCATTTCAAACAAGTTATTGTAGAGTTTTTATTGGGTCTCTTGATTAACTTCCAAGCCGTGCTTCTCTCGTAGATTTTGCTAGCCGTGTGCGCTTTCCCTAAGCTTCCCCTACCCAAATCTCCGTTCGTCAACCCTCGTTATTCTTATGTCACAGGTAAAAAAACATATGCGTAAGCAGCATGCTCCGATCCGTATTTACGTTTTACGTTTAGGTTTTTCATTTGATAGTTATTAAAGCATCAGATCCGGTACAACGACTTCATTCTCTAACGGAATATAAAAACCATTTGAAAATCTAAACAAGTGTTATAAACTCTGTCATACTGCTTTTTTCAAAGGAGTAGATGAGAAGATTTATGGTAAATTTGTAGTTGTTGCCTGCCTTCAATATGGCTAACATATTTGAAGCTAGCCGTTGTCTACCTTCCACGTTGAAGCTTATTTTTAAATTGTTATGATATTCTTGTTTTCTTAACATAGTTTTTCTGAAATATTTAGGTATGATTTGCCCTGCCTGCCGCCAACCAGGCGGCCCTTGCGAACCACACCTTGAAGTTATCCAGGAGTTTGAGCTTATTCTTCATGAAAATTGTTGGAGCCGCATGATTAGTAAGCATCACTAACAAATTAGTTGCTTACAACACAGTAAAAATCGTCACTGTCACTCATACCCCCTTGCACCTACACTAGGTCCCCCTGCTGCCACTTCTTCGCACCTGCCTTGTGTTTTCATTTTCCATTAGTTTGCTTGCCTATGCCCTGATTAATATAGTCCATTAATTTATAATACAATTATGTTGTTATCTGTAATTCTTATCAAAAATTCATATCCAATTTAAGAAAACTTTTAACATTAATAGTACGCAAGTTCAAATTTATACTTAGAGGTGTTATTTGCACTATTTTTTCCAGTATGTACCTTGTAATGTCAGAGCTTTTCTCGCTGAATACATTGAAGAGGAGAAGAAAGAAGCAAGAAAATTGCGTAAACAGCAGGTAGAGCTAGCCCTTCTTACACATGAAGGAAGGTCTTACAATGCTTTGTTTAAGCATAGGGAAAACTACACAAAGTTCTGCGGTGGTGAGTGGAACATCTTTGCGGCTGATTATGAACTTCATGCTGGAGACTGCATAGAATTTGAACTACCAGACGAGGGTCTCAATCTCGAAATACAAACATATCGAGATAACAAAAGGCTGCTTCCATTACCCCACGTTGGTAGGTATTTAATATTACAAACATTACAAACTTATCTTCTTTCGCTGTAATTTTATATGCATGAATCGAACTGAATAATATTAACCCCGTGTTGGATATAACTTTATCTAACTTTAAAAGCTTTTTCTTTTTCTAGCTCTCGACGATCTTTCTTCTGACGATTTCAACCATGTTCACTGTTGTGTCTACTCTAAGGATATTGAGCTTACCTACGACCAGACACGATTCTTTCTACAACGCCTTTTCGGAGATACTTTCATCCGTTGCCGTCCATTTGTCCATGTCCTGACTCACACTAACACCAAAGACTACGTCATGGTTGGTTACAACTGTCCTTGTTAAAATAACAAACGTATTTTGCTCATATATAATATAAACAATACTGATGTAATATTGCTTATATGTAAAATTATAAAGAACCTATTTATTCAAACCTAAAACAACAAAACTTCCGTTGTTCTCTTAATATGTTGTTTTATCTGTTTACACACCAAACCTGAACATGCCAGGAACTATATTACTCCCAATATAGAATTTCTTAATGTTTGTGCACTCACCATATTCAGACATTCTTTTATTTATTATCCAAGTGACAAATCAACGGTTTTAATTTCTATTTAATTTCGATTTTCTTCTAGAAAATTCTGAGGAGCGTTGTCTCAACACTGAAGAGATGGGTGGACATGCCAACCAATGGCAGGGTAACCCTTGAAGCTCCTGATGAACATACACATGTCATCACTCCTTCATCGTACTACATCTCCAAAAACGACGGCAGGATGGTAATACAAAAGTCTTCTTTCAGAGACTTCATATCAGCTGCATCCTTCGTTCAAAAGAATGTTGTTCTAATCACTTTCAAAGACCAAAATGACCATTCTGTGTCCATCATCATTCAGTGCATTATGTAGATTCCGTCGGAACCAGCACCTAAAATGGAAGCAAACAGTGTATCTCCTAGAATGTTCAATGCTCGTTTCATCATGATGCCTCCAGGAGCAAAACACTAATTACTATAAATTTACTAGATAGGATGGTAGAGTAATTTAACTATTATGGACCATGTGCTTGCTTGAACTATCGGAATAATCTTTTGCAACTTATGTAGCTCTTACGGACACTCAACTTGCTGTTTCAACCATCGTAATGATCCTTTAAAACAAATGCTGTTTGAACCATCGAAATGATTCATTCGAAAAAATGTAGTTCTTATCCTTTGAAAAGTTCACAATTCAAAAAACCAAAAAACAAAAAGATTCATTTTCAAAAATGAAATGAAACAAGAATCAGTTTATGATTCAAAACCTCTAGCAATGCGATGTTATCGAACTTATTCAAATCATCTAGTGAAACATATCTCAATTAAAAACCAAACAGGACTCCATTTTCAAGTCCAAACTATATTTAGTTCAACTTTTCCTAAACACACACTTGTGCACCGAATAACATAAAAATTGTGCCTCCCTAACCAAGGAAGATTATTAATTGAAAAAAAACGTTTCACAACAAAGGCACGACCATGCATCTGCTGAATGTTCTAACGTTTACACGACTACTTTCACAGCCAAAGATGCATCACGCAGGCAACATGCAAGGAGTAAAAAAATTCAATGAACGAGACAAGTGAAAATCTAAAAAAACAGATAAAACAAACCCATGTTTCCGAAATTCTACGCCTGGAACCGTCGTGTGACTAGCAACTGCTCTTTGGCGGTTTCTTTTTTTGCACGACAAAACAACCTTTTCACTTTTCCAACTCCATTTCATCCTCTTCCTCGAAAGTTTCTCGCCGGCCGCAGTTCACCACCGCACACCTCCAGCCATGGACGACGGGAAACTAACAACATTCACCGAACACATCACTACCCACGGTACCGTGCTCGAGGTGGTGTACACCAACGACCCAAGGACCGTGGAGCGGATCATCAACAAGTACGAAGAATGGCTGAAGGAGGAGAAGAACAAGTTCGTCGGCCTCGGCCTCGAGTACACACGTAAGAGCAGTTACATACGACAAGGGATCGCCGTCGTCCAACTTTCCATGCGCGAGCATGCCCTTGTATACCACTACTGCAGATCCGAGCGCTCCCAGGCGTTAGTTGACTTCCTGCAATGGAAAGCGGTAACTTTCACTAGCGTCGACACCAGGAACGACAAGACCATGCTTGCCCGTGCATGCATCAGAATTCCAGACGAGCACCACGTCGACATCCATAGGCTATTCTGCATCAAGGGTGGTGGAGAAAGGGACTCCATGGGTGACCTTGCAGCGGCCATCATCGACCCCTCGTACAAGAACATGAAGAAATCATTCCCAAAGGAGAAGCGCCAGTTCTGGGAGTGGAAGCCACTTTCCCCGATACACCTTGAGTACGCGGCAAAGGACGGGTATGTTAGCTACGAGTTGTACCGTAGAATCCTAATCATCAAGAACGGGCTACGTCATCTCCACCAACAACCAATGAAAGAAAGACTCCGCCCACGGAAGATCAATGATGAGGGATCTTCCAGCGGCTGGAAGCGCTGGAAGGGAAACAGTGGTTGGTAAATTGCGAGAAATTGGATGTCTACATTAAACTAGTAGGAACTACTATTATCATAATTTGGATTGTATGAACCTATGTTGTAAATATGTTTGTTGTTGCTCAAAGATGTTGTGTGTATTGTATTACTATTTTACGTTTGAACTTTGAACACAGTGGTGTGCTCATGTACTAACTTGGATTGTATGAACCTATGTTGTAAATATGGTTTGTTGTTGCTCAAAGATGTTGTGTGTATTGTATTACTATTTTACGTTTGAACTTTGAACACGGTGGTGTGCTCATGTACAAATGCATACTATGTTTTGCATGTCTAAATGCAATTAGTAAGTTATGTCTAAATGCAATTAGTAAGTTATGTCCCAGTACTGAGCAAGCATATATTGTATCCGTGATTATAGAACGAGAGATATCTCGCACGATATTGTATTATAATTTTCATACTCAACATTTACAAGATACATCGTGCATTTACAAGAATATGTGATGATATCGTTGTAAACTTTCAGTACAATGCTTATTAAACATTGGTGTGAGCAATTCATAAATATTGCAGAAGATCATTCAGTACACAGTCACAAGCGACAAGAACTTTGTTACCTTAACCACATTGGAAAAAAAAATCCTTGCCTCCATTTCACATCAAACACCGCTCCGTCCATTCAGAACATCCTTGCTATTGTACACAGGTTCCTCTTCGTACACCAGTTCTGCACGATGCCACAAAACTACACTACTGTGTGCAACTGACCTATTTACAAGCGTGACTTACTAAGTGTCTACTCAATCCATGCCTGTGGTGCCACGCACCCGTGACCCTAAAGACTACACACCTGTGCATCATTAACCGAGCCCCTCTAACCAGATATTCGGACTGATGCCTCTACTGCCGTACATCCGTGCCTCTAGAATCTTGACACCAGCAAGAGGGTTCAAAACCGTGCCTCCAGACAACCGTGCTTGTACTGATTGCACTTCCGTGCCTCTGTTTGCTTGATCAACGTGCCTCACTTGAAACTCACAGTAACTCTACGTGCTCCGCACGCGTGATCGCCAATGCAACTTTGGTGCTGCACAGACGCGTCTCTCAGTATACCCGTACCTCCACAACCGTGCTTGTACTGACTATAATTCCATGCCTCCGTTTTGCTCAATCCACGTGCCTCACATAAAACCAACAGTAACTCCATGTCCTACACACACACGTGCCTCTCGCATGAAACCCATAGTATCTCGCCCGTACAACTTTGGCGCTGCACACACGTAGCTCTCAGTATACCCGTGCCTCCTCATGACCATGCCTGCACTGACTTCAATTCCGTGCCTTCATTTGCTTAATCCACGTGCCTCACATAAAAGAGATAAACAGCCGTGCCTGAGAGTAAACAACACACGTGCCTCTACTGTATTGATAACTATGACCCCAATTAAATAACATCCGTCCAAAAGAACATCTTTAAAAGAGATGTACAGCCATACCTCTTCTACAAACATACAACAGCAATGAACACTTAGGTTCTTAGGTTCATATCGTTTCATATATCTAGACAACATTAACCCGTAGCATAGATTTTTAAACAAAATCCATTTATGTTCAAAGGCTATAACTAACATCACTACGGCAGATGATTGAAGATAACAACAAGCCTCCTATCACGCTCTTTGAAAGTTATCAGCACCAAGTTGTTTACTTCAATAGACGATGCCTGGAGAAAATCACTAAAACCTTTCTGTTTGAACACCATTCTACTACCCAAGCCAATGAAGTAGGAGCAAGGAGTGCTCACATATATATCATCATCATCAGATTCCAAAGTAACTTCAAGGGTTAAAACGCCAGTCCTAGGAAAAGTCACAAACTCCTTCAAACTCCTCACAACAATACCAGGAATAACCTGGAAAAAAACATCAAGCTATCAGAAATAGAACAAAAATTAAAAACTATAAATAGAAGAGATAATAAAAATAAATAAATAAATAGAAACAAAGAAAAAAACAGTGGAAAAAAATCTGACCATATGATGACAATTAACATTCATGGAATCAATCCTATGAACAAAAGGACAACACGGTATGTAGACATCATCAAAGAGTTGACACCTCATGAAATACATCTGCTGATAATTAAGAGAAACACCACGGGTGTAATAACAACTCCCAACAAGTTCCATCTCGGAGTCGCTCAAACCATCAAGAGCTACAAAATATAATTACACAGGCTCAAGGGAACAGAAAAATCATCATGTGCAATAAAACAAGCTAAAAACTTCCTTAAAAATAAACCTTACCAGCAGATGGTAAAGGAGAAAACGCATCTCCACGACCAACACGATAAAAATCAATACCAATCCATGTTCCATTGTATTCAAGCCTAATGGTCATTATATCACGAGGACGAACACCATAATCACTGACCAATCGTTCCCAGGAAGGACCATGGAATTTACTCCTCAACCGACCATGACTAAACAGAACACCATACAAATAACCCTCATTGCACTGAAAAGCAAGATCAGTATCTTCGTCACCCCTCCTTATGGCTAAAGCCCTACACTCCTCGATGTAACGAGCAAGATGAGCTCTAACACTGCACGGAACATACTGCACAACAAATCAAAACAAGGATCATAATCAAAACCTAAACAGCATGAGCAACACCAAAAGAAATAAACGTGTGTGCCAAAAATTGAACAATTATAAAATGATATTCTTACAACACGCCTCCAACAACGCCGATTCAGGACCACACTGAACCCATCTACAGAAGAATCAACAGAAGAACACGGGCCACCAGGCATACGGCAAAAAGGACAAGCCATAACTGCAAGGAACACAATGATTATCAAGAACTAATCCCACAAAACCCAGTTGAAACTTGACATCTGATAGTGTTGGTAGTCCCCACCCGTAACTATCCCATAAATCTCCATATCCCGGAAATATAATGGGAACAAAAAGAGAAACGTGAAAGGGAAACAGGGAAACCACGAAGGCAACCGGTAGGGAATGGCGATCACGCGAACGGGGAAGCGCGGTCGACGCTAAAGAAGGACCGCCGTAAAAGCAGGCAACAAGCGCGGTGGCCGGGACAGGGGCCGCCGTAACCACGCGACAAGAGCGGTGGCCGCGACGGACGTAGACGACGGCAAAGAAAGAACAGTGCTCCACGACAGTTCGCCCACACCAGAGAGAAAATAGATCTCAAAACAGATCAAAAGGTTTTACAAAACATTAAAAGTATAAGGACTAAAGTGAAAAAAGGAAAAACCAGAAACCAAAAAACACGGGAGACACCGTGCGCGCGACAAGTGTCGCACGCGGAGCGCCTCGGAAAAGTCTCCCGACCGCTCCGCGCGTGACACTTGAGGCGCGGGGAGCACTTTCCGACTAATCGTTGCGAGGAGCGCTCCTCAATTAGTGATTTCGACGATTCTTTGGGAGCTCCTATTCGGCGCTGTTAGCGCCCGGACAGGTTCCCGGCGCCCACACGAGACCTTACTGGGCCATGGCCCAAAACTTGCTCGCTCCCTCAAAAAAAGGGTCGCTCCCTCCCTCCCGCGCTAACAAGTTTTTTCATACAGGATCGCTCGTACAAATCGCTCTTTTGGTACAGGATTGCTCGCTTCCTTGAAAAACAGTTCACAAGTTTTCCAAAAAAAGTTCATGAATTATAAGAGCATTTAGGTATTTGAAAAAATTTCATCGAATTCAAAAAAAGATCGAAATAAAAATCAATGATTTTTAAAAATATCATCAAATGCGAAAAAAGTTAATCAAAGATTTGAAAAAAATTCATCGATTTTGAAAAATGTACATTGAATTTGAAAAATAGTTAATCCAATTCAAACAAAAGTTCATCAATTTTGAAATAAGTTCACCGAATTTGGAAAAAAATAACAAAAAAGGAACTAGAAGAAAGAAAAATAAGAAAGAAAAAGAAAAAAAACAGTTCGAGAGACGAGTAAAGATGTAAGGACTCACGAAGTGGGGTGCTAGCCTAGTTGGTTACTACAGCTTATACGATCAAGTAGGTCGAGGGTTCGATTCTCAGTGGCGTGTGCGCTAGTTTACAGTTTACATTGTAACCGGCGCCTGAAGCATGGAATAGGATATGCCCAAGTCACTGGTTCGAATCCCACCTAGCTCACTGTTTTTTGCGATTTAACAACCAGAAGAACAAGATGATGGGTCAGCCCAGCTCGAGGGAGTGTGTGCACGATTCAGGCGCCCGCAAGTGAAATGACCTATAACATGTGCCTGAAGCGCCAAATAGGGAATGCCCGAGATAGGGCCGCCCATGAGCGCAAATTACTAATGGTGGCCGGGCTCCAGTGAGCTCATTTAAAAAATATATTTTCATAGCACATATAGAAATGCATGTCTAACACATTGGAGAAAAGTTTCATAACATTATACTTTCACACGTGGCATACAAAAAAATTACAAATATGTATGTTCAAAATAGGCCGACTTTTCTTTTTGTTGTGCCAAATATGGAATAGGATATGCCCAAGTCACTGGTTCGAATCCCACCTAGCTCACTGTTTTTTGCGATTTAACAACCAGAAGAACAAGATGATGGGTCAGCCCAACTCGAGGGAGTGTGTGCACGATTCAGGCGCCCGCAAGTGAAATGACCTATAACATGTGCCTGAAGCGCCAAATAGGGAATGCCCGAGATAGGGCCGCCCATGAGCGCAAATTACTAATGGTGGCCGGGCTTCCAGTGAGCTCATTTAAATAATATATTTTCATAGCACATATAGAAATGCATGTCTAACACATCGGAGAAAAGTTTCATAACATTATACTTTCACACGTGGCATACAAAAAAATTACAAATATGTATGTTCAAAATAGGCCGACTTTTCTTTTTGTTGTGCCAAATATGGAATAGGATATGCCCAAGTCACTGGTTCGAATCCCACCTAGCTCACTGTTTTTTGCGATTTAACAACCAGAAGAACAAGATGATGGGTCAGCCCGGCTCGAGGGAGTGTGTGCACGATTCAGGCGCCCGCAAGTGAAATGACCTATAACATGTGCCTGAAGCGCCAAATAGAGAATGCCCGAGATAGGGCCGCCCATGAGCGCAAATTACTAATGGTGGCCGGGCTCCAGTGAGCTCATTTAAAAAATATATTTTCATACACATATAGAAATGCATGTCTAACACATCGGAGAAAAGTTTCATAACATTATACTTCACACGTGGCATACAAAAAAATTACAAATATGTATGTTCAAAATAGGCCGACTTTTCTTTTTGTTGTGCCAAATATGGAATAGGATATGCCCAAGTCACTGGTTCGAATCCCACCTAGCTCACTGTTTTTTGCGATTTAACAACCAGAAGAACAAGATGATGGGTCAGCCCAGCTCGAGGGAGTGTGTGCACGATTCAAGCGCCCGCAAGTGAAATGACCTATAACATGTGCCTGAAGCGCCAAATAGGGAATGCCCGAGATAGGGCCGCCCATGAGCGCAAATTACTAATGGTGGCCGGGCTCCAGTGAGCTCATTTAAAAAATATATTTGCGCTCACTGTTTTTTGCGATTTAACAACCAGAAGAACAAGATGATGGGTCAGCCCAGCTCGAGGGAGTGTGTGCACGATTCAGGTGCCCGCAAGTGAAATGACCTATAACATGTGCCTGAAGCGCCAAATAGGGAATGCCCGAGATAGGGCCGCCCATGAGCGCAAATTACTAATGGTGGCCGGGCTCCAGTGAGCTCATTTAAAAAATATATTTTCATAGCACATATAGAAATGCATGTCTAACACATGGGAGAAAAGTTTCATAACATTATACTTTCACACGTGGCATACAAAAAAATTACAAATATGTATGTTCAAAATAGGCCGACTTTTCTTTTTGTTGTGCCAAATATGGAATAGGATATGCCCAAGTCACTGGTTCGAATCCCACCTAGCTCACTGTTTTTTGCGATTTAACAACCAGAAGAACAAGATGATGGGTCAGCCCAGCTCGAGGGAGTGTGTGCACGATTCAGGCGCCCGCAAGTGAAATGACCTATAACATGTGCCTGAAGCGCCAAATAGGGAATGCCCGAGATAGGGCCGCCCATGAGCGCAAATTACTAATGGTGGCCGGGCTCCAGTGAGCTCATTTAAAAAATATATTTTCATAGCACATATAGAAATGCATGTCTAACACATCGGAGAAAAGTTTCATAACATTATACTTTCACACGTGGCATACAAAAAAATTACAAATATGTATGTTCAAAATAGGCCGACTTTTCTTTTTGTTGTGCCAAATATGGAATAGGATATGCCCAAGTCACTGGTTCGAATCCCACCTAGCTCACTGTTTTTTGCGATTTAACAACCAGAAGAACAAGATGATGGGTCAGCCCAACTCGAGGGAGTGTGTGCACGATTCAGGCGCCCGCAAGTGAAATGACCTATAACATGTGCCTGAAGCGCCAAATAGGGAATGCCCGAGATAGGGCCGCCCATGAGCGCAAATTACTAATGGTGGCCGGGCTCCAGTGAGCTCATTTAAAATATATTTTCATAGCACATATAGAAATGCATGTCTAACACATCGGAGAAAAGTTTCATAACATTATACTTTCACACGTGGCATACAAAAAAATTACAAATATGTATGTTCAAAATAGGCCGACTTTTCTTTTTGTTGTGCCAAATATGGAATAGGATATGCCCAAGTCACTGGTTCGAATCCCACCTAGCTCACTGTTTTTTGCGATTTAACAACCAGAAGAACAAGATGATGGGTCAGCCCAGCTCGAGGGAGTGTGTGCACGATTCAGGCGCCCGCAAGTGAAATGACCTATAACATGTGCCTGAAGCGCCAAATAGGGAATGCCCGAGATAGGGCCGCCCATGAGCGCAAATTACTAATGGTGGCCGGGCTCCAGTGAGCTCATTTAAAAAATATATTTCGAATCGCTCACTGTTTTTTGCGATTTAACAACCAGAAGAACAAGATGATGGGTCAGCCCAGCTCGAGGGAGTGTGTGCACGATTCAGGCGCCCGCAAGTGAAATGACCTATAACATGTGCCTGAAGCGCCAAATAGGGAATGCCCGAGATAGGGCCGCCCATGAGCGCAAATTACTAATGGTGGCCGGGCTCCAGTGAGCTCATTTAAAAAATATATTTTCATAGCACATATAGAAATGCATGTCTAACACATCGGAGAAAAGTTTCATAACATTATACTTTCACACGTGGCATACAAAAAAATTACAAATATGTATGTTCAAAATAGGCCGACTTTTCTTTTTGTTGTGCCAAATATGGAATAGGATATGCCCAAGTCACTGGTTCGAATCCCACCTAGCTCACTGTTTTTTGCGATTTAACAACCAGAAGAACAAGATGATGGGTCAGCCCAGCTCGAGGGAGTGTGTGCACGATTCAGGCGCCCGCAAGTGAAATGACCTATAACATGTGCCTGAAGCGCCAAATAGGGAATGCCCGAGATAGGGCCGCCCATGAGCGCAAATTACTAATGGTGGCCGGGCTCCAGTGAGCTCATTTAAAAAATATATTTTCATAGCACATATAGAAATGCATGTCTAACACATCGGAGAAAAGTTTCATAACATTATACTTTCACACGTGGCATACAAAAAAATTACAAATATGTATGTTCAAAATAGGCCGACTTTTCTTTTTGTTGTGCCAAATATGGAATAGGATATGCCCAAGTCACTGGTTCGAATCCCACCTAGCTCACTGTTTTTTGCGATTTAACAACCAGAAGAACAAGATGATGGGTCAGCCCACTCGAGGGAGTGTGTGCACGATTCAGGCGCCCGCAAGTGAAATGACCTATAACATGTGCCTGAAGCGCCAAATAGGGAATGCCCGAGATAGGGCCGCCCATGAGCGCAAATTACTAATGGTGGCCGGGCTCCAGTGAGCTCATTTAAAAAATATATTTTCATACATATAGAAATGCATGTCTAACACATCGGAGAAAAGTTTCATAACATTATACTTTCACACGTGGCATACAAAAAAATTACAAATATGTATGTTCAAAATAGGCCGACTTTTCTTTTTGTTGTGCCAAATATGGAATAGGATATGCCCAAGTCACTGGTTCGAATCCCACCTAGCTCACTGTTTTTTGCGATTTAACAACCAGAAGAACAAGATGATGGGTCAGCCCAGCTCGAGGGAGTGTGTGCACGATTCAGGCGCCCGCAAGTGAAATGACCTATAACATGTGCCTGAAGCGCCAAATAGGGAATGCCCGAGATAGGGCCGCCCATGAGCGCAAATTACTAATGGTGGCCGGGCTCCAGTGAGCTCATTTAAAAAATATATTTTCGCTCACTGTTTTTTGCGATTTAACAACCAGAAGAACAAGATGATGGGTCAGCCCAGCTCGAGGGAGTGTGTGCACGATTCAGGCGCCCGCAAGTGAAATGACCTATAACATGTGCCTGAAGCGCCAAATAGGGAATGCCCGAGATAGGGCCGCCCATGAGCGCAAATTACTAATGGTGGCCGGGCTCCAGTGAGCTCATTTAAAAAATATATTTTCATAGCACATATAGAAATGCATGTCTAACACATGGGAGAAAAGTTTCATAACATTATACTTTCACACGTGGCATACAAAAAAATTACAAATATGTATGTTCAAAATAGGCCGACTTTTCTTTTTGTTGTGCCAAATATGGAATAGGATATGCCCAAGTCACTGGTTCGAATCCCACCTAGCTCACTGTTTTTTGCGATTTAACAACCAGAAGAACAAGATGATGGGTCAGCCCAACTCGAGGGAGTGTGTGCACGATTCAGGCGCCCGCAAGTGAAATGACCTATAACATGTGCCTGAAGCGCCAAATAGGGAATGCCCGAGATAGGGCCGCCCATGAGCGCAAATTACTAATGGTGGCCGGGCTCCAGTGAGCTCATTTAAAAAATATATTTTCATAGCACATATAGAAATGCATGTCTAACACATCGGGAGAAAAGTTTCATAACATTATACTTTCACACGTGGCATACAAAAAAATTACAAATATGTATGTTCAAAATAGGCCGACTTTTCTTTTTGTTGTGCCAAATATGGAATAGGATATGCCCAAGTCACTGGTTCGAATCCCACCTAGCTCACTGTTTTTTGCGATTTAACAACCAGAAGAACAAGATGATGGGTCAGCCCGGCTCGAGGGAGTGTGTGCACGATTCAGGCGCCCGCAAGTGAAATGACCTATAACATGTGCCTGAAGCGCCAAATAGGAATGCCCGAGATAGGGCCGCCCATGAGCGCAAATTACTAATGGTGGCCGGGCTCCAGTGAGCTCATTTAAAAAATATATTTTCATACACATATAGAAATGCATGTCTAACACATCGGAGAAAAGTTTCATAACATTATACTTTCACACGTGGCATACAAAAAAATTACAAATATGTATGTTCAAAATAGGCCGACTTTTCTTTTTGTTGTGCCAAATATGGAATAGGATATGCCCAAGTCACTGGTTCGAATCCCACCTAGCTCACTGTTTTTTGCGATTTAACAACCAGAAGAACAAGATGATGGGTCAGCCCAGCTCGAGGGAGTGTGTGCACGATTCAAGCGCCCGCAAGTGAAATGACCTATAACATGTGCCTGAAGCGCCAAATAGGGAATGCCCGAGATAGGGCCGCCCATGAGCGCAAATTACTAATGGTGGCCGGGCTCCAGTGAGCTCATTTAAAAAATATATTTGCGCTCACTGTTTTTTGCGATTTAACAACCAGAAGAACAAGATGATGGGTCAGCCCAGCTCGAGGGAGTGTGTGCACGATTCAGGCGCCCGCAAGTGAAATGACCTATAACATGTGCCTGAAGCGCCAAATAGGGAATGCCCGAGATAGGGCCGCCCATGAGCGCAAATTACTAATGGTGGCCGGGCTCCAGTGAGCTCATTTAAAAAATATATTTTCATAGCACATATAGAAATGCATGTCTAACACATCGGAGAAAAGTTTCATAACATTATACTTTCACATGTGGCATACAAAAAATTACAAATATGTATATTCAAAATAGGCCGACTTTTCTTTTTGTTGTGCCAAAATTTTGTCTTTTTTGTACAACAGACGAATCACAATTCTTTTAAACGAATTTTTACAAGTTCGTGCGGAAAACACATAAGTTCCATGGACAAAAAATTGATTATTTTTTATATATTTAACTATAATTTTTTATATTTGTTTTATAAAAGGGCTCCATGAAGCTCGGCCTCCAAATTTCGCACTCCACCCGTAAGTACCTAGATCCTTGGAGATTCTGAGCCGAGTAGACGTAGATCTTAGCCCAAAAGATATAAAGGAAAGTCATTAGTAGCTCATGATTTCAAGCACATCATAATGAGTTTTGTGCTAGGAGGAGGACCTAAGTGAATGTTGGGCTCCCACCACAGTTTAAATACATACCTCTCTAGTTGTTGACAACGACTGGTGCGGGTGTGTGATGCTTGGAGACCTCGTATTCTATGCCCTACATTTGGGTTAGGAACCAAACATACACCCCACTGTGATAGGTTGGCCCATTTAGTGTTCGATTTCTTGTATTAATTATTTGATATATCCTAATATTACCCATTAATGAGTTTGCATTACTTTTTTAATATTTTATTTATTGAAGGAAATGCAAAAAATATGAAAATTTTGCAAAAATGTTTATAAAATTCTAAACAATGTCCATGATTTTAAAATGTTTGCAAACTTTTAAAAATCTTCAAGCTTTTTTAACAGGTTCATGACTTTCATAGAAGAAATATTCAGAAATTATTTTATAAAATGCCATGTGTTTTAAAAATAAACATTACTTTTATAGAGGAAAAGGAAGAAAGAAAACTGAGAAAAACAAAAACAAAGATAAAAAGAAAACCAACTGCCCATCGGGAAAAAAAACAAAGAGAATAAAACCGACAACAAACCCGACAAAAATATCTAAAGTGGAAAAAGAAAAATATGCTGCATTGGGCAGGTCCAATAAGTGGAAGGAGTGCTATCCGCGCCTCCTATTTATCGCGTAAGTTAGGTGATAGCGTTGTAACGCGTACTCCCGACGCGAGCGCTGCTTCAACTAGGTTAGCCCATTTTTCGCTTTTCACCCACTGGTTATGGGAAGGTTCTAGTACCTTCCTTGTACCGGTTTTTTCTTCTATTTTTATTTCAGGTTTTTCATTTCTTCCTTTTATTTTATGTTTTTACTACTTTTTCTCTTTTGAAAAGCGTGAACCTTTTTTCAAACTCATGAACTCATTCTAATTCATGATCTTTTTCAAATTCACGAACATTTCCCAAATTTGGAAACATATTTTGAAATTTAGGAGTAATTTTCAAATTCACAAACATGTTTTGTATCAAAAATATATTTTTGGAACTTATGAACCTTTTTGAACCGACAAGCAGTTTTTGAAATTTGTGAACAATTTTGGAAATTCAGAAACAATAATTCAGAAACTCTACTCCCTCTGTCCCATAATATAAGACACTTTTTGACACTACACTAGTGTTAAAAAATGTCTTACATTATGGGACGGAGGGAGTATAACATAATTTTAAAAATCACAATCATATTTAAAATTTTGTTCACATTTTTTGAATTTGCAAACAGTTTGTGCAAGCCAGAATTTTTTCAAATTTCGTGAAGATTTTTTGGATTTTTGAACAATTTTCAAATTCATGATTTTTTAATTAACATTTTTTTAAATCGTAAACACATTATTTTTCATATTGGAGATTCCTGAACAGTTCTGAAAGTAAATGAACTAAAAAACCGAAAGAATGGAAAAAGAAAAAAACTAAAAACAGAAGGCCGAGCCTACACATCGACCGGCCCAAAAGTGAGCGTGTTTGATCGTCAGGAGCCCCTATATCTTGCCTTCAGCGAGTATTTGAGAAATGAATAAGTATTTGAAAAATGTTATTCAAGCATTTGAGAAATGTTGAACAAGTATTTGAATAATGTTCAACAAGTATTTGTAAAAATGTTGATCATGTATATAAAAATGTTAATTAAGCATTTCAAAAATGTTGAACAAGTAATAATCAAGCATTTGAGAAATGTTAAATGTGTATATATAAATGTTTGACCAATTATTAAAAAATGATGATTTCTTTGTCATGTATATGAAAATGCTTTTTTGCGGGGAGAAAAACATTTCATTAATTAATCAAAGAGGAGGGATCCTTGCCCAACTCAAAGTCTGTGGCGTTATGTTTCACGGAAGTTGGGACCCAGTCTCAATCTCCAGCCTTACATTCCAGATCAAACGGCGCAGATGACGGAAGTCAGGCATATCATCATCACCAACTCGCTCTTTTATAGGAGTAGAGATAGAGATATGATGGAAATAGACTAACCATGAAAAGCATCAGCCACAGAAGGAAATTCAAACTTTTAAATAAATTATATGACCTCAACTGTAATCTTATAACAGTAGATATGTGGTGTAAACATGAAGCAAAGACAAGTCTGGAACTTTGTTTCACAAAGTTGAAGCCACAGGATTGCAGCAAAAAGGCATTCAGTGAAGGTCATTGTCCTCCATTCAAAGCTATGATTCATTTTCTTTCTCAGCCATTTCCTTTTTATAAGCCTGCAACCTTTCTTTAAATTTCTTGCTCTCTTCAAAGTTTGCCTTTCTCTTCACAGCTTTCTGAGTTTGTTTCACAAGGAGAGTAACACATTTAGGGAGACAAAGAACTCCTACAAATTATGATACAGAACAAAATACATGAATTTTAGCGACGACACTAACTTAGGGCAAAAGGTTGCTTACCTCCTGCCGGAAGCACCGATCAAGCTTAATCTTAAGATCTGTGCATTCACCAAAGAATTTTTTGATGGGGTGATCCACATGGCACTTCTGGAATTCTTCAATAATCTGGGCAACAAGGACAGTAAATTTTATAATCTAGGAACTTCTGTGAAAATATATACACTTAAAATGACAAAGCATCAGTTAGAGCCAAAGGTCAGTACAAAGCTACCTCAGCACACATAGGATGCCTGTGTAGGGTTAGATGGGGATGCATTTCCAAAGATGTAGGAACGTGAGCCTGCATGAAAGTTGCCCAAGTTAGCAAGATCTGATCCTCGAAGTAGATTCTTCTACAAATGACAGACTGTGACACTACAAACTAGAAGTGGCGCCTAATAACATCGATACATACCAGCAAACACAACCTTATATTTCTGCTGTAACAGTACCTCTACTATAAATCCTGTCATAAAACAAGATCTATACCTTGCCCAGGAAGACTTGCAAAAGAATGGACAACTGACATAGAGGAGCAAATGTTTGTAATATCTGTAGGGCACAGCGACAGTAAACTACAGAAGAGATTTGGCTGAGCTGGGGCTTGGGCAGAATCGAGCTGGTGGTGAGCTAGCATAGCCCATGAGGTGCATCTGTCTATGGAAGCAAGTCATGCCGCTTGGGATGGCTGCTGGGTACTGAGTCGCATGACTGAACTCACAAGTAAATGTCTAGAATACCAAGTGTTTGCTGTTTATAATAATTAATATCGATTTCGATATTACTTGCCACAGATACTTAACATAGACTGAAAGCACCAAATTGGACTCGATTGACAAGTTTTGTATTTTATTAAAAAATGAAAAAGTCCCATGTAACAGCTACCCAGGCCATCACATTTTCTTAGGCTGTAACTTACTCCCTCTGTTCACTTTTATAAGGCTTTGAAGACATTTCAGAAAGGGTGCAAAGTAGCTTATTTTCAGTTGTCTGAAACAACTTATAAAGTGAACAGAGGGAGTATTAAAAAATGAAAAAGTCCCATGCTTAAGTTACAGCCCAAGAACGAGCCCGTCGCCTGTGCCTACTCGCTCGTGTTGTCCTCTTCCAGTCGAGGCAAACGCCGCCACCGCAACCCCCCCCCCCCCCCCCCCCCCCCCCCCCCCCCCCCCCCCCCCCCCCCCCCCCCCCCCCCCCCCCCCCCCCCCCCCCCCCCCCCGCGGACCTCCCATTGCTTCTGCTACCCGGTCCCACTCCCTTCCTCACACTTGCACGGCAGCGGCCCGTGGCGCGGCGGCCACTAACTTCGAACTTGGTGCGGCGGTGTCTTCCTGAAGACCTAAACGGCTGAATCAGCTTGATCCATCGAGCTTGAGGGAACTAGTGTACACAGAGTTGCGAACCTTGACTAGTGTCACTGTGGTTGTAGAAAATACTCTTTGAGTACTACTTGAGTCTTCAGACCTACGGTGAAATCAAAACATGGCTAGTTGGTAGTTGCAAACTTATAGTCATGGCTAGTTGTTTACTTGATTTGTATTGTTTTGAGTTGTGATTATATAATAAAAACTTGTTACAGCCCAAGAAAGTTTTGTATTCTGTCTTTGCTTATACGTAGGCATGTAAAACTTGTTAATCGAGTCCAATTTGGTGTTTACAGATTATGTTAATTATGTTTTATGTGGCAAGTAATATCAAATCGGTCGCAGTCGATAAATTATAAACAGCAAACACTCGGTTATCCTCAATGGAAGCAATGCAATTCATTTTCATGAAAAATTGTGATACTAATAGTACAATGATTTTCATAAAACAATGCAATTCATTTTCAATTGAGGATAATCTGGAAAAAAAACTTAACATCATGAAGCAATGCAATTCATTTTCATGAAAAATATGTTTTGACATTACTAATCATACTAACTGAAGCAATTAGCTTACCAAGCTGGGTAAATAATGGAAGCAAGGTAAACTTGGTTATCCTCAATCCTCATCACCACTAGACATTTGCTTCCTTGACAATTTCGAGTAATTATAATTGACAATACAACAGCAACACTTTGTAAGAACACTAGAACAGACATGCAGTGCAGGTTATGCCATCCTAAAATTGTGATACACACACATACACTGACATGGAACCTACAATTTTTCTCGTTCTGTCTTCTTGCATTTGATTTGCTAAATGTAGCACTAGCAGATCATCCTGAGAACTACAGCTACAGGAGAAACTTCAAAGAACAATTCTTGAATACAACCTTGCAGAAAAAGAATGGAGGGGGAAAGTGCTCACTGTTGAACTCCACCTCAGTCGGTGGTGCTGCAGAGGGAGAGAGGGCCGGCGACAGCAGGTAGATCACGGGGTGGGCTGGTGGAGTGATGGTGCTGCAGATCTAGCCGTTGGCCGGAGCGGCCGCTCGTTCTCTTTAGGTGGCTCCACGGATGAGAGATGGTGAGCAAGGAGAGGCAAGGCGAGGCGTCGACGGCAAAGAGAGGCCGGTGAAGGAGGACGCTCGCCGGGCGGGGAACTGTGGACGCGCTGTCGTGTGTCGTTTGTGTGTGAAGCTGTGACCTGAGTGGGGGGATTGGATCGGAGAGAGAGCTCGTTCGGTGTTCGGCCGTCCCGCAAAACCCGTTTAGGGTTCCCTAGAACAGATTCACGGTATCGCACAAGCTGCACCACAAATTTCTACCGTAAAATCAAATAGATGTGTCTTAATTACTGCACATCTAGTAGCTCAATCAAGCTAAATAAAAAATTAAAAAAATGCTTGCACGAATGTTTATGTAAAATCAATGACATAGGACTTAGATGTGTGATACTTAGGGCACATTTATAGTGCTTTAGCACAACTAAATTAAATATTATGTTTGTTTAGGGTCATCTTGTTCCCCAAATCACTCACACAAGTAGCCGCCCCAAATCGGGACAGCTTCCGCCGCTCCATGGTCGTCGGCCCCGGTAGCGACCTTGAGCCCGCATCCATGGCGGGCCGCGGCCACCCAAGAGTTGGGGGGGGGGAGGGGGCGAGCCTGCCTCCATGGCGGAGCAGCGGAGCTGTCGTGGCCACCCGAGAGCTCCAGGGGCGCGATGGTTGTCGGCCCCATTGACGACCTCGAGCTTGCATCCATGGCGGAGTTGCCACGGCCACTCGAGAGCTCGAAGGGTGTGATGTCTGTCAGGAATGAGGCGAGGAAGGACGGGGGGCGTCGACCAGATGGTCGCCAGCGACGAGAACAACCGGAATCAAGAGCTAGTGCCGACGGGAGTGGCAGTTGTCGTGAAACTTCCCTCCCGACAACGGCTTTCTGGTATAGATGAAGTTGTAAAATTTGCTAGGACAAGGTTTTTTTGGGGGTAGAAGAGGGAGTTGTATTCATTTTTACAAGACCGGCCATTTTGCAGGATCTAGAATGGGCATCTTTTTTCGCCTAAATGTAAACGGCAGATATTTTACAGTTTCGAGTCTTTATGGGATCCACCTGAGATGCTCGGCCGCTAGCGAGATAGGGAGCCCCTACCTGGCGTAGTGCGCGCCAGGGATCGACTGCGCGCGCACCCCCCTCCCCCACTTACCTGCCCTCTCTAGGCTGCCCCATGTGGGGCGCGAGATGCCCCTGTTTTTTTAGATTTCGAATAAAATCTAATTTTCAAAAAACATTCTCATATTCAAAAGAGTATTCACCGTATTAAAAAATAGTTCTTGGATTATAAAAAATTGCAATTTCAACATAATGGACATTTTTTCAATTTTGACGAATATTTTTTATTTTGATGAACATTTTTTATGAGCATTTTTCAATAATGATGAACATTATTTGATATTTTATGAACAAATTTTGAATCTGATGAACATTTTTTGAACTTTATGAACAAAATTTTTATTCAAGAAAATTATTTTAAAAAAGTGGATGAAGAAATTTTGAATCCGATGAACAAATTTTGAATTTGATGAACATTTTTAAATCAATGAACAAGTTTCGTATTTGATGCAAAATTTCTAATTCGATGATTTTTTTTAATTTGACGAACATTTTTAAAATCCGATGAACAAAATATAAATTCGATTAACATTTTTCTAATTCGTTGAACAAAAAAGTGTTCGTGGATTAGAAAAGAAAATTTGCGAAAAAGGTGAAAACGTAAAGAATACAAAAGAGAAAAGAAAAATGGAAACATAAAAGGAAAAGGAAAAAGGAAAAAAGAAAAAAGAAAAAAAGAAAAGAAAAGAAAAGGAAGAAAAAAAATAAAAATGGGCCCGCCCATACGACACCCATGCGCGAAGCGGGTTGGGGGTACGCGCTACGAAATACAAGTGAATCCCTAAGAAGGGTTGGCCTACAAACATCCACCCAACGGCAATTTAAAATGTTGAGGAAGCATTTGAAAAATGTTAAATGTGTATAGAGATAAATGTTTATCACGTATAAAATAATTGATCATGTATTCAAAAAATATTAATCAACCATTTAAAAACCATATAAATAAGTATTTGAAAACCAATAAATGGGCATTTAAAAACTATTAAATGTGTATAGAAAAAATGTTGACCATGTATTAAAAATGACTATTTTTTATCATGTATATAAAGAAATTAATCAAGCACTTAAAAAAATGAAAAATTATTTGAAAAATGATAACCAAGCATTTGGAAAATGCTAAATGTGTATAGAGAAAAATGTTGAACATGTATTATGAAATGATGAACTTTTTCTATCATAAAATGAAGATTTTTTATCATGTATATAAAAATGACTAATCAAGAAGTTGAAAAAATACTGAACAAGTATTTAAAAATATTATTCAAGCATTTGCAAAATGTTAAACGCGTATAGGAAAAATGTTAAACATGTATTAAAAATTGAAAAAAAATATGATCATGTATATAAAAATATTAATCAACCATTTGAGAAAATGTTAATAAAGCATTTGGAAGATTTTAAATGTGTATATAAAAAATGTTGACCATGTATTAGAAAAATGAAGGGGAAATTTGATTATGTATATAAAAATATTAATCAGGCATTTGAAAAAATGTTGAATAAGTATTTGAAAAATGTTAATCAGGAATTTTAGAAAATGTTAAATGTGTTTAGAAAAAATGTTGACCATGTATTAAATAAATGTTAATATTGAATTTAATAAATGTTAATAAGGTATTGGAAAAAATATTAAATGTGCATAGAAAAAATGTTTACCATGTATAATATTAATCTTGTATTTAAAAAATGTTAATCAAGCATTTTAAAAGTTTTAAAGTGTTTATATATAAACTGTTGACCATGTATTAAAAAATATTCTTGTTTTTTTTAAATATTAATCAAATATTTGAAAAATGTTAAAAATGTGTATAGAAAAAATGCTGACCATGTATTGCAAAATGTTAATTTTTTATTGGAAAAATGTTAGACCTATATTAGAAAAATGTTGTTAACATAAAACAAAATGTAGAATAAAAATCAAAAGAACAAAGAAAACTGAAATAGAAACAATATAACCAATGAAAAACAAAAACCAAAGAAACAAAATGCAAAAAGAATGGAAAAACGGAGAAGCAGAAAAAAGAAAAAGACTGAGTTAAATGGCCTCAAGTAGGGCGTGCCCCTACTACTTACCACGAAAGGTACTTGGACGGAGTGGCTAGAAGTGTGCCTGATCACTCTGAAGATGAGGGATTATTAAAGTAAAAAGGTAATTTGTCTCAACTCCACTCCCACACGGCGGTGCTCTCTATGGCGCCGTCTCGGAGTTGATGGCATCGTGTGTTTGCCAATCCTTTAGATTGGTGGCGTTATGGTTCATGGATGGTGTCGGCGAGGCGGTGGCGGCGACTCCATCAGGTGTGTCTCTCCTTTTACTATGTCCCCGTTGCTACGGCGTTGTCTCCGACGTCATGGTGGAGCAGGCAGGCTTTGTCGTCCAGGAGCACGCGTAGACGGTTGTCTACGCAAGTGACTGTTGGAAGATAGTGCATCTTGTGCTGGGTTTCTGGTTGAAGGCTGACAGTTCTGGTTTACTCCTCCGACGTTGTAGTCGTGCGGGGGCGTCAGTTCTGGAGTTCGATGACGTGTCTAGGGACATGTTGTCCCGGTCTGATTGTTTCGACGACAATGGTTTTGCTCCAGGTAAACTACTTTGGAGATTCGTAAAGCTGCTGATCAGCGATGGAGAGTGGTGATGTGTCTCCTTTTTCGTAGTGGTGAGGGACATGCACTGTTTTTTTGCATAGGATTATCCTATCTTTTTAGTCTTGTAATGTCGATGTTTACGTGCCTTGTAACTGAATCTTTATTTTATTAATAAGACACATATTATCATGCAAAAAAAGTATTTTGTGTAAAAAAATTCCAAAAAACTTTCAATCTATTCATTTTTAATCATAACGGTACAAAGAACATCAGAGATAATAAAAATTACAACTAGGTCCGTGGACCACGTAGCGACGACTACAAGCATTTTGTGCCAAATCTTGACCATGGATTTAATTAACAAAATGTTAATGCGTGTTACAAAAAATAGTATCATTGAAAATTATGTTAAATATGAATTCAAATATATAATCTTTTATATTATGCATTAACATTTTGTCAGGTAAATCTTTAGTCAAATTTTGACACAAAATATGAAGAGGATCAATAAACCAGGAGAGAGATAGTATTATTTTGATATTCATGCTGATAGTTTACCTGTAATTCGTGTTCCACCCTTTGTGGTGACTGATGTAAGCCTGTAACGAACAATTGTAAAACTATTATTCTTAATTAATATTATGGATTATTTCTTATAAAAAAGAAACAACACTCTTGTTCTTGTCTATGACCGCCACATGAGAAAACATGTCTTCTTCTAGTTAGAACATTTACAACCGGCCGATATATCCGACCCAAACATTTAAGCGCGGGCTGCTCGGACACTGATCAGACGTAAAATTGGCACTCATTCGGACATGGTAAATCTGGTCCGAACACTCGAACTGACCAGCAACCCCCATATTCAGTCTATATCTGGGGCAGATACGGGATGCACGGGCACGTCCGCCACGTCTAGTCCGGCCCACTGTGCCCCACCCGATCTCACATATATTCAACCCTATTCGCATTCGAAAGGAAACCCTAGCCGCATTTCGCACCACTCTACTCACCCCCCCCCCCCCCCTCCGCCCCAAGCTCATTTCTGGCGATCTCCGTCCTTCTCTTGCATGACGGGCAACGGATCTGAGTCCTACACCTTTTGATTCGTTCACTGGAAACTCGTCCATGCGGCCCCGAGGAGATGGTTGCCCGCATCGCACTCCGTCGCTCCTGGGAGGAGTATGCTTACAATGATCGAACTCCATTCGGGAGAATCCATTGTGTCCACGCAAATGGCGCATGGTTCCGGCGCGAGGAGTGTCGCCGCTGCCTCGCCTAAGGTGGTGCGGTCCATTTGGCGTACAAGCGCCATGGCGGATACGCAACCGCTTCGTTAGCGCACCGAGGCGAAGGTGCGCAACCACTTCATGCCGACACAAATATGGCACAATGCTAGCAGGCGCGGGAGGTCGTGACAACCCTCGCGCCAGACGTCGGCGAGGCAGACTCGCACTCTCCGGTGCCGCAACGGGTGATCGGTGACCATGGCTCTGCAGTCGCGTCGTGGTGGACGTGTCAGCCTCCAACCATGACGGATCAGATCCATCATCAATCTCACATCCACTAGCAACCTGCAGTCTCAGGGCTTCGATGAGGAAGAATAGGGCATGAAAGACTTTGGCGCCCCGAGTACCTACTCTACCTTTCCAAAGACCGCACCTCCAATCCGATGGGCGCAGCCGGCCGCCATACATGGACACAGCCGGAACAACAAGGACCGTCCTGGCGAAAATTAGAGTAGTTTTACGTTGCATGTAATCGTACGAATGTGATGGTTTGCAAATAGGGTGGCAGATGCTCTTACCAATCTTTGACATCAATATAGGTGCCTACTTTAGCCGTTGAATGAGCCAGCATTTCCGCAGTGGACTGACCATGAAGAGTCTTCCTTTCTAGACTGATCAAGCTGTTTTCTGCTGCCTTGCTGGGTACCAATAAATTCGCGCTTTCTGTGAAGCTTCCGTGAACCCGGATATTGCATGCGTAACTCACTCCTGGCCGCGCAGAGAGAAGAAATGACCACTGAGCAGCGAGCACAGTACACGTACCAGAAGGGTAACGGCACTAGCTACCAAGCACCGACGTGGAAAAAAGATCGAACTTTGGAGGGAGCAGCACGCCGGGGCTGGGATTGATTCCCCGATCGACACGACGAGCATTTGGTCTTGAGCTGCCGAACTCTCGTACAGCGCGACAGCAAGTGCAAGGGCGTGCAGTTTACGCATCAGACTAAGCTTTGAAACATGACCCCTGCAAAGAAAAGTCTTGATAGTCGACGAGCCGTGTGAATCTGTGACCGACGGTCGGTCTGATCTAGCCCAACCTTGACGCCATAGTCGTCCGCAAGATCAAACTTGCTGTGTCTATATAAACCGCTTGCCACCGCGCCTTGCCATGCACAGTCACATCGTAAGCAAGCAGCTACTAGGGCCTCAACAAGCAAACCTTGATTGTTGATTCGACATGGCGAAGTCGCCCATGGCGATCCTGGCTCTCGGGCTAGCAGCAGTAGTCCTATCTGGCGCCGGACTGGCGGGCGGCGATCCCGTGGAGAGCGTCGTCACCGACGCGTTCTTCGACGGGATCAAGTCCCGGGCCGCCGCCGACGGGTGCCCCGGCAAGAGCTTTTACACGCGCCAGTTTTTCCTGGACGGCGCCCAGGCGAACCCCGACTTCGGGGAAGGCGGCACCAGCGACGACGGCAAGAGGGAGATAGCCGCCTTCTTCGCCCATTTCACCCACGAGACTGGATGTAAGCTAAACGAAAGCAGTCATATACCAACACTAGACGAGTTTAAGCTTTCATTAGCTCTCCATAATTAAGCTGTCGATGTAACTTGTTACTTGTGTACAGACATGTGCTACATCGAGGAGAAGGACGGGGCGAGCCAGAACTACTGCGACACGAATTACCCGCTGTGGCCGTGTACCTCGGGGAGGGCGTACTACGGGCGCGGGCCGCTGCAGCTGACGTGGAACTACAACTACGGGGCGGCGGGGCAGAAGCTCGGCTTCAACGGGCTCGACAACCCGGAGAAGGTGGCGCAGGACCCGGCGTTGACGTTCCAGGCGGCGTTCTGGTTCTGGATGACCAACGTGCATCAGGTCGTGCCGCAGGGGTTCGGCGAGACCACCAGGAAAATCAACAGTGGCGAGTGCAACGGCGGGAACGCGCCGGCGATGAACGCGCGGGCGAACTACTACGTGGAGTACTGCAAGCAGTTCGGGGTCGACCCGGGGAACAACCTCACTTGCTAGATTCTTGATCGACGCGCAAAAACATTTTTTCAGACGATGCTCCTACTTACAGCTCTGCCTCCCTGTGTATTCTGGGATCATCTATATATTCTGTATATGTAATTTGGATTCCTGTATTCATATATCGGTAATATAAATAAACGTAATAAATAAACATTTCTTGACAGCATCCAAATGCTGCCAATGTTTCATTATCCCAGAGTTTTTTATTATTTCGGAGAAGTGATTCTACTTATTTCAGCAAAGTTATTTTTCACTACTTTAACTATTCATAGTTTTTGATTCTTTCCTTGGTTTTCCCTTCGTTTCGGGGCTGAGCAACCCATTTGCTCTGTTCTGCTCATGGTAATAGCCGCGCAGTTCATTGTTCACGCCGAGTAGTAATGCCCCCTCCATTTGTTGTACCTTTTCTACCTATCAATGCAAAGATACACAAATGCATGTGTATTCATGAATTATTATTTTTACTTCAGAAAGTGATATCAAATATTTCATTATTCCAGATATTTAAATTATTTCAAAAAAGTGTTTTGCACTACTAAAAAAGATCAATTTAACTATTTCATAAAACTGCTTAAAAATATTCTACTCCAGAATTACAATTATTTTAGTACAATGATTTTAACAATTTCATATAAATGATTTCCAATATTTTATTGTTGTTGTAGGGAAAACAACATGGTGATTAGGGGTGTGTTATCAACATGGTCAAAATCAAGATTATTGCGGATATCATTAGTCTAGCAAGCCCAATGAATATTTTAATTGGGGATCTGTACGATGACCTTATAGTGAAGTTTGTCATACATGATAAGATTAAGTCATCAATGTTTTATGAATAGGTGCAGTCGACTCGACGAAGCGTGACATGGTCCTATGTTAATAAGGCGTCGAGAGAGGTTCAGTGGTAGGCCCGAGTCAAACGAGGCTACTCGACATGCATGCTCTCTAAACTTCTCTTTCTCAATGTCGATCCGAGTTGAATGAGGCTCCTCGGACACAACCCTAGAGCTCTCTGAACGAGGCTTGAAGCTTCAGTCCCCCCCCCCCTGATTTTTATTCAAGTGATAGTGAGTGAGTTACAGGCCCTTGTGGCCTTTATAGGGGACATGGGTTCTTGACAAATGACCAAGGCTTCCCTTGGGATGGTAGGTTTGTTTTAGTGGAACAAAGTATGTTTATTCATGCAAAATGTTTCAAGGCATACAAACAAAATACAGTAAATCACCAAGCCAAACATAGCGGTCAGCATCCACAAAAGATGCAACCTCTTCTAGATTGAGATGGTAGGTGGGAGGGGTAGGATTGGTAACCTTTGGTCCATGGATCCGTGGTGGACTATGAGAGGGAGTGAGTCAGTCTAGCCTCTATTATCATGGGCTTTTTTTGTTGGGCTTCCTTCTTGACCTGGCTGCTTTTGCTCTTGTGCCATTCCATTGAGTTTATATTTTTACTTGAGATTTTGCCCTACCTTTGCTCTGCCCCAGCCAAAATGCCCCATCTTATATTGCAATTGATAAAATGCCCCATCTTTGCTATGCCTCTAGATAAAATGCCCCAAACTTACTTGATGATATATCTTTACGGTATGATAGAAATAAGATGGTGGAAAAGTCCAAAATACCCCTAAACAAAAAACAAAATGTTAGCAGCCCATGCAATCTTGTTTGAATGCCCAAAAAATTCAAATTTTGTTCAAAAATCAACATGCCCAGAAAAATCTTAAAAAATTACAGAAAATCGAGTACGTTCACAGAAGTCCACTGTTCAAATTTAATCCAATTCTAAGCAAGGATCAAAGAGAAAACGGGATTTCAAATTTCTGTACAGATTTGTTTAAATTTTGGACGAAAATTTGTACTGCCCAAAAAAAAATCTGAAAACATTACAGAAAATCAAGTATATTCATAGTAGTCTATTGTTCAAATTCCAGTCAATTCTGAATAAGTATCAAAGAGAACACACAATTTCAAATTTCTGTCCTCAAGGCTTTCATAGATCTAGATTAATTGCTTTAGATCCATGGCTTCACTCAGATTATATGTCACCCGAGAGGAATAACTTAAATGGTTGTTGACTTTGAATAGAAATCTTGCAAGTTAGGATCCAAGTATGTGAGCTGCAAAGGGAGATGGAAGAGGTGCGCCAGAAACCCGAGAACGAGAAGGGCAATACCAAGCTGCTAGAAAAAAAGAAACTGCCATGGGAGGTAATCTTTATTATCTAAGTGAACTTGTTATTTTCCTTTCGCCTGATCCCGAACAAGACTCATTCCAATAAATGTATGTCTGAAACGTTCTTTTAACTAAACGACTAAGGAACTGCATCTCTCTAGAATCTGTGAAGAAAGCCTTGGAGGAAAAATATGTTGAGCATGCCAAATCTTGGGAAGAAGTCCGAGAAAAGATTAGAAAAGCATATGTGTCGGTGTACTAGAGTAGGGGTACCCTAGTACTCCGAATTTGTGCACGGGCAGTCGCAACATCCCGCGGCAAGGCTTGCCGCGGTGGCCGCCAAGACCCTCCGCGGCTACTTTGAAGACCATTCAAGAACAAAGTACTAAAACCAAGACCCCGGCAAGAGGAGCTTGCCGGGAAGGCTAACCAAGGCCCCGACAAGAAAAGCTGGCCGGGAAGAAGACAAGACCCCGGCAAGAGGAGCTTGCCGGGAAGGCCACTCAAGGCATACCAAGAAAGCTTGCCGCGACGCGCCGCGCGTCCCGGCAAGGCCCGGTGAGCGACAAGCTTCCGAATACGACAAGCCGACGACCGCGGCAAGGAGCTTGCCGCGGGAAACCCCCACTTCGTGCCCGCGCTCCAGCACACCTGCCAACGTGTCGCTCTGGGACCCTCCCAAGCACACGTGGCAGAGAGGCCGTGCAGTTAGGGGTGCGCGGTGGCAAGCAGGCGCTGACGAGATAACCATCGTGGCAAGCAGGCGCTGACAAGGTAACCATCGTGGCAAACGGTGGCGTCCCTAGCGGTCCATTTCGGCACTGTTTAGGCGACACAGACGGGCAATTAATGCCCTTGTCCCCTGCCGCCAGGGTTAGGTATGATAACACTGTACAGGTAGCTGTACCAACCACCACTTTTACATTTTTGCCCCCCGTTGCTATGTCGGTAACCCCTTGAGCATATAAAAGGAGGCCCGAGTGCAACGAGGGAGGGGGTTAGCCACTTCAAACACTCACGCTCGGTCTTGCTAGCTGCTGGTGTGTACTGTAGCACTCCGCGCTCCCGAGCTAGAAATCAATACAACACCACAAAGCAGGAGTAGGGTTTTACGCATCCGTGCGGCCCGAACCTGGGTAAATCGCTCGTGTGTCTCGCCTCGATCTGCTCTTTGCGCGACCTCCGCCCCCGCCGAACCAAAAGGGACCCGGTCCGCCGGTCCCATAGGTGCCCGTGGATCTAGCGGCCCCGGCATCTCTGGCGCGCCAGGTAGGGGGCGTCGAAGTTGTGTGAACCAGATCCGGCGTTCTTGCGAGCTAGATCTTTTTCATCTTCATCAACATCAGATCCGGCGTTCTCGCGAGCTAGATCTTCATCACCTTCATCAACATGCCGCCGAAGAAGAAAGTTTCGGAGGCAGCTACTCCGTCCGCGCCGAGCCAGCCACCGCCGGAGCAAACGGTTGGTGGGGCAGGCACCGGCGGAAGAACACGCGTCGACGAGGGAACTCACGGTGCTGCCAGGTCACAGGACAAGGCTGCGCTGCCCATCGGCGGCGTAGCCGGCTCCCACAATGACCGGGCACACTCCAAGACCTCGGCGTCCGTGCATGCACCGCGCCCATCTCAGGAGGCGCGGGACCGGCAGCGTCATGGTACTCACGGTACCATGCGTTCGCTAGACCAAGATCGTGCTGGTGGATCTCGGAGCGCTCAGGACCACCATGCACGTCAACCTGCTGGCGCGAGCGAGACACGATCGCCTGGGCGAGATACTGCTCCTTCTAACGTAGTTAGAAGTCCGAGCATATCCCGCTCCTCGCACCGTTCGCCACCGCCACCCGCCACCGCAGCAGAAGCGTTGGCACGAGCTCAGCTGCTCCTAGACTACCCTCCAGCGGCGGACAAGGTTGACGACTGGAGGGCCACTATCCAGAGTCTCATCGGCTTCGCCAATGGCGACACTCCACGGCAGCCGAGTGCGTCTCAGCCGCGGCATGCCAGCCAGGCACAAGCCGGAGACGACAAGACTGGTGGGGGTGCAACTACTGTGCACTCTCCACCCCGAAGGCCAAGATCGTCGACTCGCCGGGTCCACCTCGACAGCGACTCCACCGCGTTGTCAGATCCGCGAGCTCGTCGCGATCAGCGCCAAGTCCTTCAAGAGCGACAACAAGAAGACGCTCGTACTCACATCGAGCGCCGGAGAGAAGCGTGGCGTCAATCAGACCAGCGCGCTGGGCCCTCTGTTGACATGCGTGCACCGGAGGAGCCAGGCGACTTACCGTACGCGGTAGGTTGCCCTGCGTTCACTTGTGAGCTGCGGCAAGTCCAGTGGCCCAGTACAAAGAATTTCAAACCAGATGTACCCGAGAAGTACGACGGCAAGTCGCATCCGTCGGAGTTCCTCAGCATCTACACCATCGCGGTGCAGGCTGCTGGGGGGCGGGACGATAAGATCCTTGCCAACTACTTCCCGTTGGTGCTCAAGCCCAACGTCAGGTCCTGGCTCATGCACTTGCCGGACAACTCCATATCCTCCTGGGCTGATCTATGCCATCAGTTTGTCGGCGCCTTCACAGGCGGCCACAAACCGCATGGCCAAGAGAGCGATCTTCACCTGCTCGTCCAGAAGGAAGGAGAGCCCCTGCGCAAGTATATCCAGAGATTCAGCCGTGTACATCACAACATCCCAAATATCCACCCTGCCGCGGTAATCAGCGCGTTCCATCAGAACATGCGTAACCGCAGGATGCGGGAGGAGTTGGCGATGTGCAAGATTCGGGACGTCAGCGAGCTATATGCCCTGGCCGACAAGTCTGCACGCGCTGAGGAAGGGAGGAAATTCCCCAGAGAAAGCACTGGAGCAGGGGGATCTGACAGCGAGGATGCCGCCCCGGCAAAGAAAAACCGGCGGCGCAACAACAGGAAAAAGCAGAACAAGGAGGTGCTGGTCGTTGAGCAGTCCGGCAGCGACGGCGGCGCCAAGCAAGCCAGGGTCAGTAGCTCCGGCAAGGAGGTTGCCGCGTGCGCCAACTGCCAGGCTGTGGCAGCCGCCGACAAGCAGGACGGCTCCGCCAAGCAATACTGCAAGATTCACCGCACCAAGGGCCATGACCTCCAGAGCTGCAAGAAAGTCGAGCAGCTTGTCCAGCAGCAAAGAGCTGAGTACGAGCGGCGTGACAAGGAGAGGGCCCAAGGAGGTGCTGGAGGATCCGGCAAGAAGCGCGCCGGACAGGGAGGACGCCGCGACAAGGCCAAGCAGCGGCAAGGAGACAGGCCTCCCCGCGGCCGCGACAACGACGAAGATGACGACGACGAAGACATGGATGATGTTGAGACCAGTGAACAGGAGTTTCAGAAAGCCACAGAGGTCTTGTGCGTTGACGGCGGTGCTTCTCTGCACACTTCACACCACCAACTCAAGCAGTGGGCGCGGGAAGTCAATGCAGCGGAACCACCTATCGAATCGCGCAAGCTTCTGAAATGGTCCAGCACGCCTATCATCTTTGACATTGAGGACCACCCTGATCGAACAACTGCGGTCGGGTGCTTGCCGATGTTGGTCTCACCAACTATCCGCAACCTCAAGGTCACAAAGATGCTAGTTGACGGCGGGGCCGGCTTGAACCTGATCTCCTCCGCTGTTCTCCAGAAACTCCAAATCCCTGACAGCGAGCTCGAAGAGACCGACACATTCTAAGGAATTAACCCGGGAAGGAGCAAGCCGAAGGGGAAGGTCACGCTGCCGGTAACATTTGGCAGCGAGCTAAACTTCAGGACTGAGAGGGTCACATTCGACGTTGCCGATATCCCATTGCCCTACAATGGGATACTTGGCCGTCCAGCACTCGCCAAGTTCATGGCAGCCTCTCACTACGCATATAACATGCTGAAGATGCCAGGCCCGATAAGCGTCATTTCTGTCCCTGGCGACAAGAAGGATGCTCTTATCTGTGCCGACAAGATCTACCGGAAAGCAGCAGCCACGGCAGATCGCAATCCACTTGCTGCTGAAGCTCTCGGGGGGAAGAAGACCAAGTCCGGCAAGAGTTCTGATGCCCACTCCGGCAAGCGCACCTCTTCGGAGTGCTGCGCCGCCGTCGAGGACGCACCATCGAGCTCCACCGGCAAGACCAAGTCCGGCAAGAGTTCTGGTGCCCACTCCGGCAAGCACACCTCTTCGGAGTGCTGCGCTGCCGTTGAGGACGCGCCATCGAACTCCACCGGCAAGTGCAAGAAGACGATGGCGGCTCCGCCAGAGACGAAGAAGGTGCCCGCCAAGGAGGACGGCACTGATGGTACCTTCACCATCAGTGCCACGCTCGACCCTAAATAGGAAAGCGTGCTCGTTACTTTCCTGCGGGCGAATGTCGACGTGTTTGCATGGCAGCCGTCTGACATCCCCGGTGTTCCCAGGAAAGTGATTGAGCACCACCTTGCCGTTTGTCCTCATGCGCGGCCCGTCAAGCAGAAAGTCAGAAAGCAGGCAGTGGAGCGCCAAGAATTCATTGCAGAAGAAATCAAGAAACTGGAAGCAGCGGGCCTTGTCAGAGGAGTGCTCTATCCCACGTGGTTGGCCAATCCTGTCGTTGTGCGCAAGGCAAACGGGAAATGGAGACTTTGCATCGATTTCATCGATGTTAACAAAGCTTGTCCCAAAGACCCATTTCCTTTGCCGCGCATTGACCAGATTGTTGACTCCACAGCCGGATGTGATTTGCTCTCATTTCTTGACGCATACTCAGGATATCATCAGATCTTCATGGCAGAAGAGGATGAGGAGAAGACCGCATTTATTACTCCATGTGGCACGTACTGTTTCGTACGGATGCCTTTCGGATTAAAAAATGCTGGTTCGACATTTGCAAGAGTAGTCCATGTTGCTCTTGAGCCACAGATACACAGAAATGTGGAAGCCTACATGGATGATATAGTGGTCAAGAGCAAGGACAGAGCAACCCCGACTCAAGATTTGGACGAGACCTTTGCAAATCTGCGCAAGATCAGCCTCAAGCTCAACCCAGAGAAGTGTGTGTTTGGAGTTCCCTCCGGCAAGCTTCTCGGGTTCTTCGTGTCTCAGCGGGGAATTGAAGCCAACCCCGACAAGATCAGGGCCATTGAGCAGATTGAAGCACCAAAGCGCGTCAAGGATGTACAGAAACTTGCCGGTTGCGTGGCTGCTCTCAGCAGGTTTATCTCTCGGTCTGCTGAGCGCGCCCTGCCGTTTTTCAAATTATTGAAAAAGGCAGGTCCGATGAAATGGACTCCGGAAGCGGAGGCTGCGCTGCAGGACCTGAAGAGATACCTGTCCTCCCCTCCAATACTTGTCGCACCTAAGCCACAAGAGAAGTTGCTGCTGTACATAGCGACAACCAATCAAGTGGTTAGTGCTGCGTTAGTAGCAGAGAGGGAGGCAGATGATGAGCCAGCAACCGCGGCAAGCGCATCCAGCGACAAGCAGGGGGCCTCCCCGACAAGCTCTGGTTCCGACAAAGATGGATCTGCGCAGATGCACGAAGAGACACGGAAGAGAATGGTGCAGCGCCCAGTTTACTTTGTCAGTTCCCTCCTGCAGGGGGCTAGGTCAAGGTATTCTGGTGTGCAGAAATTGCTTTTCGGCCTTCTCATGGCCTCGAGAAAGCTGCGCCATTACTTCTAAGCACATGAGATCACAGTCGTCACTCGCTTTCCGCTGAAAAGGATACTGCAGAATCCAGAAGCGACAGGCAGGATTGTTGAGTGGGCACTGGAACTGTCAAGATTTGGCCTCAAGTTTGAAAGTACTTCAACTATCCAGAGCAGAGCATTGGCAGAATTTATAGCAGAATGGACGCCAACGCCAGATGAAGAAATTCCAGAAACGAGCATCCTCGACAAGGAAGCAAGCAAAGAGTGGCTGATGTACTTTGATGGTGCCTTCTCGCTGCAAGGCGCCGGCGCTGGTGTGCTGCTTATCGCACCCACCGGAGAGCACCTCAAGTACATAGTCCAGATGCACTTTCCGAAGGAGCAAGCAACGAACAATACTGCAGAGTATGAGGGATTGCTTGCCGGTCTCAGGATCGCGGCAGACCTTGGGATCAAGAAGCTCATTGTCAGGGGTGACTCACAGCTTGTCGTCCGCCAAGTAAACAAGAATTATCAGAGTCCGTTGATGGAAGCTTACATTGACGAAGTGAGAAAGCTAGAAGAACACTTTGACGGCCTACAAATGGAGCATGTTCCAAGAGCTCAGAACGCCATTGCAGATGGCCTGTCAAAGTGTGCTACACTTAAGTTACCTGTGGAACCAGGGATCTTTGTGCTCAAGCTGACTCAACCGTCCGTAACACCATCAACTAGACAGAGCAGGAAAAGGAAGTTGATTTCTGGTGACTATTTGCCGGCAGAGCTTCCCGAAGCCGCCGCCAAGAGGGTCCCCAAGATCGACGCCAAGAGCGCTGAGGAGCAGTCTGCTCCGGCAAGCCCTAGGGTTTGTTCCGTTGAAGCAGAAGCTCCCGGCAAGCTTGTCGGGGAACGTCAAGCTCCGGCAGAGACACAAATTCTCGCCGTAGAAGCGGATGTTCCCGCGGCAGCTGAGACCGACACCAAGAGCGCTGGGGAGCAAGATGCTCCGGCAAGCCCTAGGGTTTGTTCCGTTGAAGCAGAAGCTCCCGGCAAGTTTTGCTCCGGCAAGCTTGTCGGGGAACGTCAAGCTCCGGCAGAGCCGCAGATTCTTGCCATAGAAGCGGATGTTCCCGCAGCAACAGAGTTGCCTTTAGTCCTTGTTGTCGAGCCACAAGCTCCAACATGAGCGTAGCAGATCGTCCGTTTCCTTCAGACAGGAGAACTTCCCGAAGAGCAAGAAGAAGCGGAAAGAGTAGCCCGGCAGTCAAGTATGTACCAGTTTGTCGACAAGACACTGTACAGAAGAAGACTCAACAGGGTGAAATTGAAGTGTATTCCCCGGGAAGACGGACAAAAGCTGTTGGCAGAGATACATGGAGGCATATGTGGTCACCACATTGGCGCAAGAGCACTTGTCGGCAAAGCATTCCGGCAAGGTTTCTTCTGGCCAACAGCCTTCCAGGATGCAACTGCACAAGTAATCAAGTGTGAAGCGTGCCAGTTTCATTCCAAGCAGATACACCAGCCAGCTCAAGCTCTTCAGACGATCCCTTTATCCTGGCCATTTTCGGTCTGGGGGCTCGACATCCTCGGCCCCTTTCCCCGAGCTGTCGGGGGCTTTGAGTACTTGTACGTTGCAATCGACAAGTTCACAAAGTGGCCGGAAGTGGAACCAGTGAGGAAGGTGACCGCACAGTCAGCCGTCAAGTTCTTCAGGTCGATTGTCTGCCGCTTCGGGATCCCTAACAGGATAATCACCGACAACGGAACACAATTCACGAGCCGCACCTTTATGCAGTACGTCCAAGATCTTGGCGCCAAGGTCTGTTTCGCTTCTGTTGCTCACCCGAGAAGCAACGGTCAAGCGGAGAGGGCAAATGCTGAAGTGCTGCGCGGGCTCAAGACCAGAACTTTCGACAAGCTGCACAAGTGCGGAAGAAACTGGATCGAGGAGCTGCCGGTGGCTCTTTGGTCGATCAGAACAACGCCAAATCGAGCCACTGGATAGACACCCTTTGCTCTAGTCTATGGAGCAGAGGCAGTTACCCCCACGGAACTCGTAGACGGGTCACCTCGAGTGCTCGCTTATGATGAGCTCGAGCAAGAGCGGCTGCAGCAAGATGACGCGCTGCTCCTTGAGGAAGACCGTCTCCAGGCTGCTGTGCGAGCTGCTCGCTACCAGCAAGCTCTGCGCCGCTACCATAGCCGCAGAGTCAATGCCAGGAGTCTCGAGGAAGGCGACCTTGTTCTTCGGCGCGTTCAGTCGGCCAAGAATTCCAACAAGTTGACGCCGAAGTGGGAAGGCCCTTACCGGGTGAAGCGAGTCACAAGGCCTGGCGCTGTCCGCCTTGAGACCGAAGATGGCGTACCAGTGAGCAACTCCTAGAACATCGAGCATCTTCGTAAGTTTTACCCGTAAGGCGCGGTTGTCGGACCCTGTCCGGCAACCACCTTTCTGTACAAGTCTTGCCGCTGTTGCATGTAATCCTTTGTACAGAGCCAGGCACAGACCCTGAGCACCAGTAAATGAAGCGCTGATCACCATGGGGTTAGAGCATGCATGCTAGGTCGAGTCTCGTCCTTGGTTAGGGTCGATAGTGCCTAACAGCTGCTAACCCCTAGCTTAGAGGTCGAGAGTCCGTCCCTTCGCTTTTCCTTCGTTCGCAGGGCTCGCATATCCTGGCCGGACCGCTTGAGGGCAAGAAGGAGAAGAAGGGCGCGCCGGTGCCTGAGCCCCGGCAAACCGGTGTTTCTGGGGGCTGCGGGTGCCAAGATTCATCCACGGCAAGCCAGAGTTGCCGGGGGCTGCGATATCAGATAAGTCTTTCGTCCCTCTTCATGCATCCTCTTATGGACTGGGGAATGCGAAACCGCGTTTCTTCCCGAAAACTGCCGTGCTCCCTCAACTCTAGGCCCTGGGGCTCGTTCCCGGGGCTGAGTTTGGTCGTAGTCGCGGCAGCAAAGGGATGAAACGAGGCCGCACCCACCTCGTTCCCGCCTCCGTCAAAGGCACGAGAAAGGTCGAGCGACGTGGGAAGGCGGCAGGTCCTGTTGCCGGGAGATGAAATGTCTGTCCGAGGGACACCAAGGATTTGCTCCTTGGCGTGGGTTCAACCCGCGAGACAAATAACCCGGCAAACATCCCCTTTTCATTAAAAAACATCCCACTCAGGTACAGTCCATAGAGGATGAAAAACATGAAAGAGAGGACTACAAGTTTTAGATGCAGCTAAGGCCCGAAGGCTTACAAATTAAAAAGATAAGGTGCCCGTAATCCTTTTCCTATCCCTCTCTTCAGGAGATAGGTCAAGGAGGCGAAAAGGGCAAAAGAGGCGCCTAGGCGAGCTACGGGTGCCAGAAGACACCAAGAGAACATCCTGGGGGCCGTCCAAAGGCTGGACGATGATGGCAGCGCCGGAAGCGGGGCTCGAAGACGGGGCGGCAGGACGTCAGCACGCTGTCGAGGGCACCACGCCCTCGTACTCCGACCTGACGGCCTTGTCGCCAGCCCTCTTCCCCTTCCGCAGCCTCCCTACGCCAGCCGCCCAAGGAGACGGCCCCGGGGAGTTCAAGGAGCCGGCGACACGGATGATGGGGTCGCCGGTGCCGCGCGAAGCGGCGCCCGATGCCTAGTCGGACCCGCCATCCCACCGCCCGCTACCCTCATCGTCGCTGTCGCTCTCCTCCTCGTCACTCTCGCTCGAGGAGGAGCCTTCGCTATCGGAGGAGCTGTCCACGCAGCACTTCGCCCGAGTGCCGAAGCACCCGAAGACCTTGACGGAGAGGAGATCGCCCTCCATCAACTTAAAATGAAGGGTAAAACCCTCCATCAGGCTGTGGATACGGGCGAACGTCTTCCACCCTCGATCAAGATACATCACATTAGGGGCTGGGAATACAACGCGGACTCGCGTGCCGCTGATCCCACAGCCCCTCATGTGCAGTCTCAGTGTCTCGGGCGGGTCCAACTCCATCGCGCTCGCAAACGGAGCTGGAAGCCGGAGGCGACGACGAGGCGCCCGGCGCAGCCTGACGAAGAACTCGCAAGGGTTGTCCCCTATATGGACCGCCGTGGGGGGAGGAGTCGCTGGCGGAGGCGAAGCTGGCGCGCCACCCCGTCCGCCTCTTCCCCGAGCGCCTCGACCTCGTCCTCGACCTCGTCCGCGACCTCGCCCCCTCCCTCTCCCCCTTATGGCTGGCTCTGCCACCACGAGCGCGGGAGAGGGAGGGGTGCGCTGTCTGGCGGCGACCCTCGCCGCCACCGATGAAGGGCCAGGGTTCCCTTTCTCCATGGCAAATGAGAGAAAGGGGAGCAGAAGCTGAAGAAGGGAGGAGATGAGAGAGTGCGGGTTTCTGCGCTCCCCTCCCGCTCTTTATAAAGGAGCGAGGTGGGGGCTCGGCCGCCCCGCTCAGCGAATCAAGGCACGGGGAGAGCAGGGAATCGGGGCCAACCCGCTGCCTCTGCTCGCGACGGCCCAGATTCCCACTCCCACCGTCCACGACTCCAAGCGCATGGGAGCCGCGTGGCGGGGATGCAGAGCTGAGGCGATGGATGAGGCGGCCTCGCCCCACCCCGTGATCGCGGGGAGTGGGCGCCTCGAAAACCGCGCACCGGCCCCGTCCAATAAATGCACCACGCCCCCACGCCTACCTCCGTTTAGGTAGGAGGGCGCGAACCGTCCCCTTCATCATGGCTTGACGCATGCCCACGGGGCTGAGCCCCGCGCACGCCGCCCACGTCACCCACGACGCCGCGTTTGACGCGCACCGTTCTGGGCGTGCGCGGTGGGAGCGGAGAGATATGCGGCGTGACCTAGGCCGCGCGTGTCCGTGCACTGTTTTGGGCCTGGCCCAACAAGCTCGGCACCGTGTCTGGCCCAGGCCCGGGGGCTCCTGTCGGTGTACTAGAGTAGGGGTACCCTAGTACCCCGAACTTGTGCACGGGCAGTCGCAGCATCCCGCGGCAAGGCTTGCCGCGGTGGCCGCCAAGACCCTCCGCGGCTACTTTGAAGACCATTCAAGAACAAAGTACTAAAACCAAGGCCCCGGCAAGAGGAGCTTGCCGGGAAGGCCAACCAAGGCCCCGGCAAGAAAAGCTGGCCGGGAAGAAGACAAGACCCCGGCAAGAGGAGCTTGCCGGGAAGGCCACTCAAGGCATACCAAGAAAGCTTGCCGCGACGCGCCGCGCGTCCCGGCAAGGCCCGGTGAGCGACAAGCTCCCGAATACGACAAGGCGACGACCGCGGCAAGGAGCTTGCCGCGGGAAACCCCCACTTCGTGCCCGCGCTCCAGCACACCTGCCAACGTGTCGCTCTGGGACCCTCCCAAGCACACGTGGCAGAGAGGCCGTGCAGCTAGGGGTGCGCGGTGGCAAGCAGGCGCTGACGAGATAACCATCGTGGCAAGCAGGCGCTGACAAGGTAACCATCATGGCAAACGGTGGCGTCCCTAGCGGTCCATTTCGGCACTGTTTAGGCGACACAGACGGGCAATTAATGCCCTTGTCCCCTGCCGCCAGGGTTAGGTATGACAACACTGTACAGGTAGCTGTACCAACCACCACTTTTACATTTTTGCCCCCCGTTGCTATGTCGGTAACCCCTTGAGCATATAAAAGGAGGCCCGAGTGCAACGAGGGAGGGGGTTAGCCACTTCGAACACTCACGCTCGATCTTGCTAGCTGCTGGTGTATACTGTAGCACTCTGCGCTCCCGAGCTAGAAATCAATACAACACCACAAAGCAGGAGTAGGGTTTTACGCATCCGTGCGGTCCGAACCTGGGTAAATCGCTCGTGTGTCTCGCCTCGATCTGCTCTTTGCGCGACCTCCGCCCCCGCCGAACCAAAAGGGACCCGGTCCGCCGGTCCCATAGGTTCCCGTGGATCTAGCGGCCCCGACAATATGCGAGTTTGAATGAATTCCAAGAAGTCAAATAACTCAATGACCATCTCCGAAAAGTGGTTGATGAGCTGCAAAAACAGTTTGATGGTCATACACAGACTGGCACATAAAATATTTGCAACTGTCGGATATCATGGAGAAGAATAGATGCAGTATGAGAAGGATCTTGGTGAACTCAGTCACCGTAATGGTGAAGCTTAAACTTTCTTTGTGAACCAGCTAGATGACGTTATAGCTTGGATCTGTACATGGTCTTTACTCATTCCTATGGACTCCAGGGAGCCTTTGCTTACTGGGTGCAACCAATGGGAGATGGTGGCTCGGCCTATATTCAACCGGTTCGGATGACGTTCACATAATAGGATAGAGGGCTAGAGAGCTTGTCCTTATTATCACCGTATCGGTTGAGGCCCTATATTTTTTTCAGATCTTTGTGCTATGACTTTGCTCCGTTTGTGAGCTATAAGATCTTTATGATGATACTTTCTGCATTTTTAATAAAATGGCCGCATGCATCATCATGATGCAGAGACCGGGGGTATACCTCCATTACCAAAAAAAAAGCTAGATGACGTTAACCAGAAAATTGAGCAGAAACTTGAAGTAATGATTGTCTTCCTGCCGAGTGACATTCAAACTGACCTCTTTTTACTCATTGTCACTAACCTTCACTTGTGCAGAATTTTGTTCTGATCCAAGTGAGGAGGCGCATAAAGTTCACCCAGAACTTGAAGCATACGGGATGGACATCAAGGAGACCCCATGGGCATCCACTCGGCAGCAGAGTTTTTCATCTGGCTAGAGGAGCATGCTGAAGCGGCAAGGGACCATGTAGCCGGAGTGAAGGAATCCATGAAGGAAATCAATGCAGACATGCGCCCTGGGGAAGAACTTGATGGAGAACTAGAAGCCTGCCTATCCCAACTTGCGCAAGTGTGAGACCGAGTGACACAATGGAAGAAATGCGTTGCACATCATGGACCTGATGTTGCCCTTGCTCTCACTCTCACATTCCTAAGATCAATGAGAAGAAATTTCAAGCAGTTGGATCTGGGAATACAGAGGGCCAAAACTTTGAAGACCACTTGGAGACCTTTATCGAAGCTGCAAGCCAGATTCCCGATTTCATTGATTTGGATACTTTCATTGATCCAGTCAGAGTGCCAGACACCCTGAAGGCCGAGGCCGAAAAGGAAAAAGGAAAAGGCAACGAGTGAAAAACTTAGGTGTTAAATTTTCCTTGGAATGCTGAGTGAAATTTGTAAGAAACTTTAAGTCTGATTGAGCAGCGAGACTCGAAAACTCCTAATTATTTTGCTTTAGAGAAAAGTATACTTTTCGTTCCTTAACTTTTGGTAAAGTCTAAATTTAGTCCCTCAACTTTAAAACCGGACAACTTGCATCCTCAACTTTTGAAACCAGTTAAGTTTAGTCCCTAGTCTCGCCTAACCCGGTATCATTGCTAACTCAATGTGGTTTTGACCTGTCTTTGTCCACGTGGCAGTCTATATCTCTCCTTCCTTCTTCCTCCTCACAATGGCTTACTAAGGCATTTCATCAAACACCTAGCACGCATTATATGCGCCGTCCACGACCAAACAGCGGTGGCTACTCCCGCCGGTGCTCACGTTGCTCATGCACGTGCGCCATACCGTGTGTGCGCCAGCGTGCTGCTTCGCTTAGGCCAAAAGAAAGCCACGGCTCTGGACAGTGCAGCTCAGCATCAACATCTCCGTCATGCTCTCCCCCGTGTTGGTCGTAACTCCCCAGGATGCAGCGCAGCTCGGCATCGCTGGCCGCACCAACGGAGCGCTGGCCGCAACAACCGGGCGATATGGCTGTTTGGCTCGGCACGCGGCGTCCGAGGAAAATGCCCGTCGTCCACCAGCCGTTGTTGCCTGATTTGATCGGGACTCCTCCATCAACCACGCCTCCATCCAGCTTCGTTGCACCACACAGCTTCATGCATTGCACTGTGGCACCACGCTATGTGCACAGGTATACACCAACGCACATATGTGGATGGCTGCTTGCACGTCCTGCGTTAGCCTGCTGGCTCACCAATCCGCGTACACCAACGCCGTGCACGAGCCAGCTACGCGTACGCGACGCACCAGCCAAGCAGCATCTCTACAGCAGAGTCTCCTGGCTTCCTGCATGGTGGTGCGCCATGTGCGCTGGTCCACAGGGGTACGCTCTGGCCGATGTCCGTTCGTGACGCCGTGTCCAACAGCATGATCGCTGGTGTGTTCCCGCACGGACACAGAGCTGCTCGTGCTGCTTCGCTAGTTCACACGCACACCGGCGCACCAGCTTGTCCACCAGCAGCCGCACCACGCCCACCACCGTCGCCTTGGAGAGGCTCCACGGGAGCGCCGCGACCCCGCCCAGCATGCCCGTGGTGCTGCCTCGTCCCGCTGCTACTGTGCGCCAGATGGAGGTGGCCGACACGCTCTTGAGCTTCTCCCCGTCGCCGCCCCTGCACTGGGTTCCCTCGCCCGTGCACCCCCGACCACGTGCTCCCAGGCAGTGGAGAAGAGGAAGTCGAGGACGAGCACGAGGTAGCTCCACCGCGCGTGGCTTGCGTGCATCCTCCCTGGCCTGGCCGTGGAACCCAGTGCATGCAAGGTGTTCGATGAAGTATCTCAATAAGCCAATATGAAAAGGAAGAAGATAGCAATATGAAAAGGAAGAAGATAGGAGGGAGAAATACTGCCACGTGGATGAAGGCCGGTCAAAACCATGCCGAGTCAGCAGCTATACCGGGCCTGCACAAACAAGGGACTGAACTTGTCTGGTTTTAAGAGTTGGGAGTGCAAGTTGTCCGGTTTTAAAGTTGAAGGACTAAATCTAGACTTCGCGAAGAGTTGAGGACGAAAAATATACTTTTCTCTTTGCTTTAAAAACTTTGAATCGGATCAAGTTAAATTGTTACTTTGGATTACTTTTCTTTGACTCTCTTATAATTGGCTCTTTGTCCGATTGAATCTTGTTAACGAACTCTCTCGTGACCATCTAGGCAGACAGGCTGCGACTAAGTTGGAAAGAGGAAAAATTGTTTAAATCCCCTCGGTTTGCTTGAACCTTTTGATAGGATAGAAAGAAAAGCGAGCCAGGATTTTGCACATACTGGGTGTGACTTGATACGTCTTCAACGTATCTAATTTCTGAAGTATTCATGTCATGTTTATAATAGTTTTATATGGTTTTGGTGCACTTTTTATATAACTTTTATATAATTTTCTTTTTTGAGGGAAGGACTTTTATATAATTTTCATGGACTAACTTTTATAACTCGGGTTTACTTGTAATTTTGTTGTAAGCCTGGAACAAACAATTATAAAACTATTACTTTTAATTAATATAATGGATTACTTTTCAAAAAAATAATACAACACTCTTGTTTACGATAGCAACATGAGAAACATGTCTTCTCATAGTTAGAGCATCTACATCCGGACCCCATATATATCCAATCCAAACGACCAGGTGGGCTGCCCGAACTCTTGTTGCACGCAAAATTGCCACAAAACCGGACATGGCAAATCCGTTCCAAAAGCCCAGACTAACAGGCAACCCTCGTATCCTGCCCATATTTAGGACGGATATGCGACATACAAACGCACCCACCACCTCGGATCAGTCCGACTGTGGCCACCCGACCCTACATATATTGAACCTGATCCGCACTTCAGACGAAACCCTAGACGCATTCTCCCTCCATTCCCCTCCCAAGCTCCCTTTTCTGGTGATCTCTGGCCTTCTTCGGCATGGCAGGTAGCTGATGTGAGTCCTACACCTCCTGATCTGTTGACTGGAACTCGTCCCACGCGGCCCCGAGGAGGAGATGGTTGTCCGCATTGCGCTCCGCCGCCCCCGGAGAAGCCTGCCCAACAGTGACGGACTCCATCCGGCGAGAACCCATTGTGTCCTCCCGAATGGTGCATGGATCCGGCGCGAGGCGCGTGGTCGCTGCCTTGCCGGAGGCAGAGCGGTCTGTCTAGTGTCCGAACGTCGTGGCGGATGCACAACCGCTTCGTTGACGCACCAAGGCCAAGGTGCACAAGCACTTCATGTCTGATGAAAATATAGCGCGGCGTGCTCGTCGTGCGAGGCAGCGAGCGAGAGACCACGGCAGTCCTCACGACAGACGCCGACGAGGCAGAGTCGCCTCTCTGGTGCCACAACGGTGACCGGTGATCCCTCGCACCACAACCGTCGTGGTGGACGTGTCGGCTTCCAACCATGACAGATCCATCGTCAATCTCACACCCACCGGCAATGTGCAGGCTCCGGGATCCGATGAGGAAGAGTAGGGCATGAGAGACGTTGGTGCGTGTCCCATGCCTACTCTACCTCGCCGGGGACCATCCCTTCACTCCGAAGGGCGCAACCGGCTGCCGGACATAGACATGGCTGGAACAACAAGGACAGTCGCCGACAAAATAGTTTTATGTTGCATGTGATCGTATGGAGTTGATTATTTGTAAATGGGGTATCTGATTGTGGAAACGATTTTGTGTGTGTTGATCGTTCATTATCCGCGGACGCGTCCGGGGAGGGATTTTGCGATTTATGGGTGTAGATGCTCTTAGCAATCTTTGACAGCAACAAGCACCTACTTTAGGCGTTGAATGAGCCAGCATTTCCACAGTGGACTGACCATGAAGAGTCTTCCTTTCTAGACTGATCAAGCTGTTTTGTGCTGTCTTGCTGGGTATCAATAAACTCGCGCTTTCTGTGAAGCTTCTGTTTTCTGCGTAACTCACTCCTGGCCGCGCAGAGAGAAGAAATGACTACTAAGCAGTGAGCACAAACGCACAATACACGTACCAGAAGGGTAACGGCACTAGCTACCAAGCACCGACGTGGAAAAAAGATGGAACTTGGAGGGAGCAGCACGCCGGGACTGGAATTAGTTCCCCGTTCAACACGACGAGCATTTGGTCTTGAACTGCCGAACTCTCGTACAGTGCGACAGCAAGTGCAGGCTACGCATCAGACTATGCTTTGAAACATGACCCCTGCAAAGAAAAGTCTTGATAGTCGACGAGCCGTGTGAATCTGTGACCGACGGTCGGTTTGATCTAGCCCAACCTTGACGCCATAGTCGTCCGCAAGATCAAACTTGCTGTGTCTATATAAACCGCTTGCCGCCGCGCCTTGCCATGCACAGTCACCTCGTAAGCAAGCAGCTGCTACAGCCTCAACAATCAAACCTTGATTCGACATGGCGAAGTCGCCCATGGCGATCTTGGCTCTCGGGCTAGCAGCACTAGTCCTATCCGGCGCCGGGCTGGTGGCCGCGCAGAACTGCGGCTGCCAGCCGAACGAGTGCTGCAGCAAGTACGGTTATTGCGGGACCGATGCCAGCTACTGCGGACAAGATTGTCGGTCAGGCCCGTGCACGGCGAGCGGCGGCGGGAGCGGCGATCCCGTGGAGAGCGTCGTCACCGACGCGTTCTTCGACGGGATCAAGTCCCAGGCCGCCGACGGGTGCCCCGGCAAGAGCTTCTACAAGCGCCAGTTTTTCCTGGACGGCGCCCAGGCGAACCCCGACTTCGGGAAAGGCAGCACCAGCGACGACGGCAAGAGGGAGATAGCCGCCTTCTTCGCCCACTTCACCCACGAGACTGGGCGTAAGTTCACCTCCAACTAACTAACTACTACCAAAACCGGACGAATTTACCTCTCCATAATTAAGCTGGTTGTATGTAACTTGCGTGCAGACATGTGCTCCATCGAGGAGAACGAAGGGGCGAGCAAGGATTACTGCGACGAGACGAACACGCAGTGGCCGTGTACCCCGGGGAAGGCCTACTACGGGCGCGGGCCGCTGCAGCTGTCGTGGAACTACAACTACGGGGCGGCCGGGGAGAGCACCGGGTTCGACGGGCTCAACAGCCCGGAGACGGTGGCGCAGGACCAGGCGCTAACGTTCAAGGCGGCCTTCTGGTTCTGGATGACCAACGTGCACCAGGCCGTGCCGCAGGGGTTCGGCGAGACCACCAGGAAAATCAACGGCGACGTGGAGTGCGACGGCAAGAGGCCAGACTTGGTGAGCGCGCGGGCGGGCTACTACACGGACTACTGCCAGCAGTTCGGCGTCGACCCGGGGAACAACCTCACTTGCTAGGTGCTTGGGTCTGAATTGATCCACGCGCAGCGATGCTCCTACTGCTCTACCTCCCTGTGTATTCTGGGATATCTATATATTCTGTATATGTAATAAATTTGGATTTCTGTATTCATATGTCGGTAATGTAAACATACTAAATAAACATTTCTTGACAAAATATGCAAATGATGCAAATATATTTCATTATTCCAGAAAATTTGATTATTTTGGAGAAGTGATTTTAACTTTTCAGGAATTTATTTCCACTATTTCAGACAAGTGGTTTGTAATGTTTCATTTACTTCAGAGATTTGCATCATTTGGATATTGAATATTCATTATTCCAGAGATTTAAATTATTTCAGAAAAGTGATTTGCACTATTAAAAAAGGTTAATTTAAATATTTAATTAAACTGATTTAAAATATTTCACTATTCCAAAATTGCGATTACTTTAGTAAAATGATTTGAACGATTTCACAAATATGTTTTCCAATATTTCACTGTTGTTGTGATGAAACAACACAGTGATTAGGGGTGTTAGCAACATGGTCAAAATAGAGATTATTGCGGATGTTGTTAGACTAGCGAGGGCAACAAATATTTTAATTGGATGTAGAACTTATAGCGAAGGATGTGGATGAGGTTATCCTCCACTAGGTAGGCCCACAGAGATATAAACCCCAACAAAGACCATGAAGGCCCAAGCTCACGTCCTATATGGCCCAAGATAATGTCAGCAACAAGGGTTTTTTGTCAATCGGCATGGGCACTTGTAGGAGGGATCACCTCACTCGGTCCACAAAGCAACCCTCACTCGGATAAACTTCACTCGGGCCATTGAAAGCACAAGTGCTCCTAGGGTGATTTTGGTAATTAATGTCAACATATCTTTTGTTGGACTAATATCTTTACCTAGTGTATTTCAGATGAGTTCAACAATGGTGTGGCAAGGACAAGAGGATGTGGAACCCCTTCAAAATGCTAAGGACAAAGATTGGCAAAAGCTCAAGACTCTTCATTTCTATTTTTAGTGGTTCAAGATCACATTGAGTCCATAGGAAAGTTAATACTATTAAAAGGGGATGATGTGTTGCTTAATGGTCTACTTGCTCAAAGTGCTTAGTGGTATTGTTCCAAAACCCTCAGCCACTTTCTCATTTCCACATATGTCCAAAACTCAAAGTCAAACTTGGCCCCACCGATTTGATCTATCCGGCGCCATCGAATTCATTTGACCTAGCCACTGCCAGAAACCCTAGACAATTCGGTCACACCGATACGGATCTCGGTCTCACCGAGATGGCCCTACATACTCTTTGTTGCCTGTTGCAATTATTTCGGTCTCACCGAAATGTGCAATCGGGCCCACTGAGTTTGCTTGACCAAGTCTCTGTTTGCTCTTTGCTGAAATTGGTCTCACCGAGTTCAAGCAATTGGTCTCACCGAGATGAGGTTTTGCCCTAGCCCTAGCACATCGGTCCCGCCGAGTTGTTCCAGTCGGTCCCACCAAGATTCCTAACGCTCATATTTTGAACTAAATCGGTCTCACTGAGTTCTTCTATTCGGTCTGACCGAGTTGGGTCAAATTGTTGGGGAACGTAGCATGCAATTTCAAAAATTTCCTACGCTCACACAAGATCTATCTAGAAGATGCATAGCAACGAGAGAGGGAGAGTGTGTCCACGTACACTCGTAGACCAAAAGCGGAAGCGTTTGACAATGCAGTTGATGTAGTCGAACTTCTTCTCATTCCGACCAATCAAGCACCGAACGTACGACACCTCCGAGTTTTGCACAGTTCATCTCAATGACTTCCCTCGAACTCTTGATCCAGCAAAGTGTCGAGGGAGAGTTCCGCCGGCACGAGAACATGGTGACTGTCGTGGGTTTGTCACGGAAGGTGTCCTTGTGAAAGGACTTAGTCGTGGAGCCATCGCAACGGGTTAGCTTAAAGGGGTTAAACCGGACAAGGGGACACGGGGAGTTTTATACTAGTTCGGCCCCTTCAAGGAAGGTAAAAGCCTACGTCTAGTTGTGATTGGTATTGCTAGGGTTTCGAAGGCCAGGGAGCGAATCCGCTTTGTCTGGCTCTCGAGTTGTTGTCTGTCCCTTGAACCGCTGTCGGGTCGTCCCCTTATATACATGGGTGGCGCCCGCCGGTTTACAGAGTCCCGAAGCCGGATCATAAACGTTACCGGTTTGGTCTCTACACTTCCTATCTTACAAAGCAAGTTACATGATTAAGCCGGTTTATATCTACATGCCTTAACTCACTTCTGGGCCTTGGGCCTTCGTAAAGCGCCATCATCTTCACATCTTCATAGGCTTCTAATCTTCATAAAGTTAATCCGGATACTCCTGGCCGGTTTACGCCCAGTAGTAATATCCCCAACATTAGGCCCCAGATTGATTTGAACCGGTTCATGTCAATCTTCATCACTTAGAAAAAATCCTCTTTTACATTTTCACCTTGATCTTGTAAACCGCCGTGACGTCATGCTCCAGGTCTTTAACAAACCGCCCTGACGTCATCTGTTCATTAAAGCTCAGGATTACCTTCATTAACGCATATCCAGTCATCGAAGCGACACCATTATTACTTATCCATTTTTTGAGCTCCTCGATTCCCGTACTTGCCGTTGTATCGTTTCGCCTTATAAATAGGGGCAGGGGACCCTTTTTCTTTTCTTTCCTGCTACCCCTTCGTCCCTTCTCCTTCTTCCCCGCGAGGTCTCTGCTCCTGAGCGCCGCCGTCGTCGACAAGCCTCGCCTCTGCCTCGCCGTCGGCCGCTGCATCACCCTGATCGAACCAGAAAGTTGCGGCATCTCTCCGCCGTTCTTGCGACATTGGTAACCCTTTTTTTTACTTCCACCCCCGATCTTATCTTTTAGGGTTTCACTGCTCGTCGGAGTTCATCGAAAACTTCAGTGTTATTCCTTTTTTTCTTATCTGTAGCATTCGAGGCTAGGCTGGATCTGTTATTCTTGCGTGACTGTAGCCATAATCGTATTCTCCTCATTAAACTCCCTCTTTATATCAAGAACAACTTATCTGGAACTACTGAACTGTTTAAGTACCTGAAGCTTGAACCTGAATATTTTCCAATTTCTGTCATACCTTAGATCTGAAATTTTTATATAAACCTGTGAGATCTGTTTCCCCTCACACCAATATAGGCGGTTTAACTTTGTATAAGCAATCTATACCATTAGCCCTCTGATAAACCGGAGGAGCCTTTCACCTCCATAGTTGTACTCCGGTTTAACAGTGTCTGGGTACCCCTGTTCTGGTATTGCCTTGTTATCCATTTTTTCATTGGTCTCCGATTTATGCAATTTCATAACTCAGTATATCTTTTACTCCATTGCATCTTATACGTCATCATGAGTGATTTATAAACCGGCCTTTCGTTTCCAGCTTGTTTATTCCACAATGGCCAAGCAATTTACCGCTTGCAATTGGGCTCGTTCCCGGGTCACCGAGGAACAATTGAACGATATGGTCAGCATCGGCACCTTGCCTAAGAAAACTGAAATTAAATGGCGAGTCCCAGGAGTAGAAAATCCTCCAACCCCAAGGCAGGGTGAGGTGGTTGTATTTGTTGATCACATGGGCCGTGGCTTCAAACCGCCAGGGTCAAAGTTTTACCGAGATGTGCTTGCCAGTTTCCAACTTCATCCTCAAGATATCGGACCTAACTCGGTCTCCAATTTATGCAACTTCCAGGTCTTCTATGAAGTGTACTTACAAGAAGAACCAACTGCGGAGCTGTTCCGGGACTTATTTCACCTAAACCGGCGCACAAAATTTGTAAATGGCCCCAACACTGAACTTGGTGGTGTCTCAATTCAGAAGCGTAAAGAAGTTGAATTTCCTCATGCCAAACTGCACAGCCATCCTAAGGAATGGAACCAGACTTGGTTTTACTGCAAAGATACGTCTCCTGAAGATGAGAATCCCCTCCCAGGCTTTCGTGATCACCGGCTTTTCAACACCTATCCAATGCCGCAACGCTTAAGCTCTGCAGGAAGGGCCAAATATGCCCCTCAACTCGCCAAACTCCGGGCTTTCATGGCCAACGGTTTAACAGGCGTTGATTTCGTGCGCTGTTGGATATCTTGGAGCATCTTGCCGCTAAGCCGGCGCCCCGGTTTAATGTGTGAGTACACCGGTGATGTTGAAGACCCACAATGTCATTGCAACATTCAGGTGACCTATGAAGAGGTCACCGAAAGTGTAAAGAAAATTTTGAATGAATCAGAAGTAGTATGTAGTCAAACCGGACTGAACCCCTTCTATACTAAGAACAGACCGCCTGCTGTAAGTACTATACTTCCTTTTCATCCTTGATATCTTTAATTTGTTCAGCTTGTAATCCTTCTTCTGCGCATGTATGTACAGGGTGATGATCCCTTCTGGAAACTGAAATTCGTAGAAAAAGCAGTAAAGCCAACTGGGGATAAAGCGGTCAATCCTTCTCGCCCCAAAACCAAAGCCGTCAAACGGACGTCAAAATGGAAAACGGCTGACCGGATTAACATGGAACTTGATGATGATGCTGATGATCCAGAAGTTGAGGTAGAACTTGACTCACTTGGCTCCCTTTTCATGCATCTCATTAACAATGATCTCCCTCAGGAGGACGCAGAAGGCAGTCAAGCTGATGATGTAGAGGTAATTACCCTTTCCTCCGGTTCAGACTCTAAGCCAACACAAAAAACCCGTCAAGCAGTCCGAGTAAGCTTTTCTCATCCTCTTGCTCATTTGGATCCAACATTTATTTTGAAGACTCAGGAGCATGAAGCTCGCCGGACAACCCGGCATAGTGGCCAACAGGTTACTTCAACCGGTTTACCTGACACCCCGGTTCGGAAGCGCCGGTCTGAGGTCTCTCCTACTCCTGACAATTCTTATCCCAAGGCAGTTTATTTCAGACAACCTATTAATCCGTCCGATTCAAATTATCAGGTGACACCTCCCTCATCCTCTGGTGAATCAACAGCAACTCAACTCCCTCCTCTGAAAACTGTGGCTGGGTAAGCTTTGTAACCTTTCATCTCAATATGTTGTAAATCTAGAATAAAATGCTAACCCTCTCTTTAATTTTGTTTGCAGAGCCAAAGCTAGACCCAGCAAGAAAGCTCGGGTCAACAATCCGCCCGAAGACCCAGCCACTGTTGAAGAGGAACCAAGAGGTGATCCGGACCAGACTTGTGAACCGGAGGGCCTTCATCCTGAAGCCGCCTCTGAGACCCGCCCCTTCAAGGCCAACACACGGATGAACCAACAGACGCTGAACCTGCCGCGCCTGACACTGAACCGGCCGAGCCAAACCGTGCTAGTCCGATGAGAGATGCTGAGACTCCATTATCACCAGCCAAAAACACTCAAGGTCAAGGAGACGATGTTATCATTACTAGAATGGGCCACAGCTCTCCTGGCCATCCCGTAATCTTGGCTCAACATAGTTCCAAGGAAGAACAGGTTGCTAGGGAAAAAGGCAAATGGAGTAGTGATTTATCGAATTATGCTCATCTCAACGCTGAAGAACTTCATTCTGGCTTCTTGAACCGTCTTCACTCAAACCGGGACTATGAAGCTGGTTTGGTGAATTTGATGAAGGAGCGATATGAGGTATTTTCATCTCCCTTTGTTCGTTGATTCAAAGTTGAAATACTAGCCCAAGTAGCCCCCAAGGGCCGTTTTATGATGTTAATCATAAACCGGGTCTTTGTAGCACTTTGAGTTTCTCATCATCGGCCCTCAAAATGTCAGGTCTCTAATAAGAACCAAGACTCCTCTTTTAACAATTAGATAGCTTTCCGCAGTGTAGCCCCCAAAGGCCGGTTTAACTTGGCAAGTTAATCCAGTTTTTAATCCATGCATCCGTTTTAGAACAAACGTACATTAGCCCCCAAGTGTCAAGGATAATGCTTGCATTGTTCTGGAGACTTGTATAAAATGTAATAATTGAGAGCAAGTAGGCATTAGCCCCCAAGTATGAAGTGTATAACTTGTTATACGTTTTGTACTTAGTACATATATAAATTCTGTTGTTTAATATACCTTCAATGTTGCAGGCTGAATTGAGGAATAGAGATGCCCGAAACTCTGACTTGCAAGAGAATGTGAAGTCACAACAAGCAGAAGTTGCAAAAGCCAAAGAGGAGCTGACCCAAGCCCTGGCCGTAATGGAAAAGCTGAAAGAATCTTTCAACAAAGATCGTGCTGACTGGGAAACCGAAAAATCCGGTTTAACCAAAAGAGCTGAAGACGCCGAGGCAGCCCTGAAACCAATTGTAGATGAACTAGCTGGCTTGAAGCGGCAAATCAACGCTATGACTTCTGCTATCTTTGGTAAATATCTCATTATGTGTTTTGCGCAATTCAATGAACCTTATCATTGGCCAGAATTTTGATATAAAACCCTTGGCAGGCACTCGGATTGCTCATCTTGGTACAGACATGCGGATGAAGCTCAAAGCGGCGTATACTTTGATTGAACAGTTGTACTCTGGGTCTCAGCGGGCTATTTGCATGGCGGCTTACAACAAACCGGCACCAACCCTGATAAAAGAAACACTTGAGAAGCTGGCCATGTTACCAGCCCGGATTGTTGAATTGAAGAAAGCAGCTGCTAGAGCAGGAGCTTTAACCGCACTTATTCGAGCCAAAGCCTGGATTCCAGACCTTGAAGCAGAGGACATCATTAAAGGATATCCAGGCGTGAAGGAGGACGGTTCAGACTTCAACAATGATGACCTCCGGCGGCTGACCAAAGAGATGCGGCCAGTAGCCAGCAAGTTGGCCGAAGACACAGACTTGTCCCATTTTCAACCGGCTTACGACGCTAAAGGGAAAACATAGCCTGCCGAAATCCATGAAGTTGAAGAACTTGTGCCTCCGATTCGTAAGCACACTTATGCTCCTGATGTTAACCCATCCAATCTTATCCATGAAGAGGCAGTGTTTCAAGCTTTAACTGGAATCGATTGGTCGATGGTTGATTTCCAGCGTCTGGGGAGGGATGAAGAAGTGCCCACACCAACTGACCCTCAACCATCAAACCGTCCAGACGAAGTGTCTTAAACCGGTCACCGGTTTACTGGCTACTGTGTGCCGATACTTTGAAAAACAAAATGCAATTGGAGCCGCTTTGAAAGCTTCTTGTAATATGATAGCCAAAAATCCGTTATCTGCCATGCCATCGAGCATGTTTTGTAATACCTCATGACAACTTGTTCCTCCTTTTGGGATATATTTATACATAGCCCATGATGAATTGTGTTCCTGGGTACAACAACTTAAAAGTATCTAGCGGTTTACCGCTAGACGGGTCATGATGCCCAACAAGTATACAATACGTAGATGAATAAGCAAAGTGTTTGTATAAAAAGCAATATGTGCAACATACCTCATTGGTTGACCAATGGTGTATACGGTAAAGGTGTTAATACCAATCCGGAACGTTGATAACCCCATCCTTATAATGCTGGATTATATAATAAACCGGACCAGGATAATTACCGGGTTTTCTTTATAGTACTGGCGATTTAGGCAAACCAGACCGGGTCAACGAACACCGGTTTATGACTGATTATGTGCCGACAACTTGTAGTTGAAAGGCAAGCCGGGTCAAGGACGCCGGGTTATCAGAAGACACTTATGAATTTCAACAAATAAAACTCAAAAAGGAAATATGCAAGGCTTTTTACGAGCTGCCAGGCTCCAAATCGAGGCTTTCATGGGCTGCCACGCCTCTGAGTTAAACCATTTAACAAAGCCTTTTAAGATGGGCCTCCAATTAACCAATCGTCGTTTTAACTTTGACAAGTTCAGGGTCTGTAAAAGATTGACTTGTCAAATGTTCGGCGGGTCATACCAGGATTACCTGGACAGGAGTGCCTTACTTGATGAAGGCAGGTTAACCCGGGGTTTTAGGTGAATACACCAGGCTTCCAAGCCGTGGCTTGATAGCCAATTACAAGGGTCCTTTCAAAATCTTTGTTGCTTGGCAAAAAGAGCCCCCAAGTAACTTTGTGAGCTGTGCTCAGTGTGTGCCCATGTTTGAGTCTGTGCTTTGTGCAACACTCTCTTTGGCTCCAGATATTTTTCTTTTGTAGTTTAAATGCCTATCAAGAGGTGTAGCTATGGTGTGACAACAACCAAGCCCCCTAGTGATATCCCTTCGTGGTGTCAAACCGATCAAGAGGTGTAGCTATGGTTCAGATATGACCAAGCCCCCTAGTGATTTTCTTTATATCCGTGCGGCTACTGAGACCGGATTAACAAAAAAGTCCGCTTTGTCAGTAAACTCTTGTAAGCACACACAGGATGTAAAAAGAACAGATACCCCGCTTTAACGGAGGCTCCAGTTTATTATATGCTATATACATCGTCATAAATATGTACATATGAAGAGCCTATGGCTTCAAGTATAGTAAGGCCGAAGAAGAGCTATATTCCATGGCCGCTTGGTCTCCTCCTCCGATTTACATGAGTCTTTGTGCTCTCGAACATCAATGAGGTAGTAAGACCCGTTGTGCAGATTTTTGCTGACCACAAAGGGTCCTTCCCAAGGTGGGGATAACTTGTGCATATCAGTCTGATCCTGGATGGGCCGGAGCACCAAATCGCCTTCTTGAAAAGTTCTGGTTTTAACCCGGCGGCTGTGATAACGTCGGAGATCTTGTTGATAAATCACCGAACATGCTGCTGCAAGATCACGCTCTTCATCCAACAGGTCCAGGGAGTCTTGACGTGCCTTCTCATTATCAGCTTCAACGTAGGCTGTCACACGGGGCGAGTCGTGACGGATGTCACTAGGAAGAACTGCCTCCGCTCCATAAACCATGAAGGAAGGTGTGTAACCCGTAGACCTATTGGGTGTGGTGTTGATACTCCATAACACAGAAGGTAGCTCCTCAACCCAACAACCCGGCGTTCGCTTTAAAGGAACCATAAGTCTGGGTTTGATACCTCGTAGAATTTCTTGATTTTCCCTCTCTGCTTGACCATTAGACTGGGGGTGAGCCACTGATGCTAGATCGAGCCGGGTGTGCTCACGTTGGCAAAATTCCTCCATCTCCCCTTTTGACAGGTTAGTACCATTGTCAGTTATAATGCCGTGTGGAAAACCAAAACGGAATATCACCTTTTTGATGAATTGAACCGCCGTGGCCGCATCACACTTGCTGACTGGCTCTGCTTCCACCCATTTGGTGAATTTATCAACTGCCACTAATAAGTGGGTTTTTTTGTCCTTGGATGGCTTGAAGGGTCCAACCATATCAAGCCCCCAAGTCGCAAACGGCCAAGTTATTGGAATCATCCTCAACTCCTGAGCCGGAACGTGAGCACGACGTGCGAATTTTTGACAGCCGTCACATCTTTTAACCAAATCCTCCGCATCGGCATGTGCTGTTAACCATTAAAAACCGTGGCGAAAAGCCTTAGCAACCAAAGACTTTGAACCGGCGTGATGACCGCAATCCCCTTCATGATTTTCTTGCAAAATCTCACAACCCTCTTGAGGAGAAACACAACGCTGAATTGCTCCTGAAACGCTGTAACGATGTAACTCCCCGTTAAGGGTCATGGACTTGGAATGCCGGATTATCTATCGAGCCAACGTTTCATCGTCTGGTAACTCGCCCCGGTTCATGTAAGCCAGAATGGGATTGTCCAATCCGGTATGATGTGCAAAGCTGCCACTAATAGAGCCTCCGGATCAGGAATAGCCAACTCTTCTTCTGTTGGTACCTTGACTGACGGATTATGCAATACATCAAGAAAGACATTTGGTGGAAGCGGTTTACGCTGAGAACCAAGACGACTTAAAGCATCTGCCGCTTCATTCTTTCGCCGGTCTATATGGTCCACCTGATAACCCTTAAAGTGACCAACCGCTGTATCCACCTCTCGCCGATGTGCAGCCATTAGTGGGTCTTTAGAATCCCAAGTGCCAGACACCTGTTGAGCCACCAGATCTGAATCGCCGAAGCACTTAACCCGGCTTAAGTTCATCTCCTTAGCCATCCGAAGACCATGGAGCAAAGCCTCATATTCAGCTACATTGTTAGTACAAGGGAACATTAAATGGAGGACATAACAAAACTTGTCACCTCGTGGGGAAGTTAGTATGACTCCAGCCCCGAGCCCTCCAACTGCCTGGATCCATCAAAATGAATAGTCCAATACGTATTATCTGGTTTCTCTTCTGGTGCCTGTAACTCCGTCCAATCATTGATGAAGTCCACGAGTGCCTGGGATTTGATTGTTTTGCGGGGTATATATTTGAGCCCATGAGGTCCAAGCTCGATAGCCCACTTGGCAATCCGGCCAGTTGCTTCTCTGTTTTGAATGATATCTCCCAGAGGGGCCGAACTGACCACTGTGATGGGATGGCCCTGAAAATAGTGTTTAAGCTTCCGGCTTGCCATAAACACTCCATATACCAGCTTCTGCCAATGTGGATACCTCTGCTTTGACTCAATGAGCACCTCACTGATATAATAAACCGGTTGTTGAACCGGATATTCCTTGCCAACCTCCTTGCGCTCCACCACAATAGCCACGCTGACAGCTCGGGCATTAGCAGCCACATATAGCAATAACGGCTCCTTATCGATCGATGCTGGAAGCATGGGCGGCTCAGCTAACTGTCTCTTCAGATCCTCGAACGCTTTATCAGCTACCTCGCTCCAGACAAAGTTATCTGTTTTCTTGAGCATCTGATATAAAGGGATGGCCTTCTCCCCGAGACGACTGATAAAAGGGCTCAAAGCTGTAATCCGGCCAGTCAGACGTTGAACGTCATTGATACACGCCGGTTTAGCCAAAGATGTGATCGCTGAATTTTTTTCCGGATTAGCCTCAATGCCTCTGTTTGACACCAGAAAACCCAAGAGCTTACCTGCCGGGACACCAAAGACACACTTCTCCGGATTGAGCATCATCTTGTAAACCCGGAGGTTGTCAAAGGTTTCTCTCAAATCACCTATCAATGTTTCCTCCTTTCTGGACTTTATCACAATATCATCCACATATGCATGAACATTGCGCCCAATCTGCTTATGAAGGCAATTCTGAACACAACGCTGATAAGTTGCCTGGGCACTCTTGAGTCCAAAGGGCATGGAGACATAGAAGAAGGCTCCAAAGGGAGTTATGAAAGCTGTCTTCTCCTGGTCTTTAACCGCCATTTTGATCTGACGATAACCAGAATAAGCATCCAGAAAACACAAACGGTCACAACCTGCCGTAGCATCAATTATCTGATCAATACGAGGGAGAGCAAAGGGGTCTGCAGGGCAAGCCTTGTTTAAATCTGTGTAATCCACACACATACGCCAAGTGCCGTTTTTCTTAAGAACCAACACCGGATTAGCCAACCACTCTGGATGAAAGACCTCCACGATAAACCCTGCGGCCAACAACCGAGCTACCTCTTCACCGATAGCCTTACGCCTTTCTTCATTGAAGTGGCGGAGAAACTGTCAGACCGGTTTAAACTTAGGATCAATGTTAAGTGTGTGCTCAGTGAGTTCCCTCGGTACACCTGGCATGTCAGAAGGTTTCCATGCAAAGATGTCCCGGTTCTCACAGATGAACTCGATGAGCGCGCTTTCCTATTTGGGATCCAGGTTAGCGCTGATGCTGAATTGCTTGGATGAGTCGCCAGGAACAAAATCAATCATCTTAGTGTCTGTAGCCGATTTGAACTTCAACGCCGGATCATGTTCCGTAGTCGGCTTTTTCAAAGAGGTCATATCTGCCGGATCAACTTGCTCCTTATAGAATTTCAACTCCTCCGTGGCACAAACCGACTCAGCATAAGCCGCATCACCTTCCTCACACTCCAAAGCAATCTTTCTGCTTCCATGTACCGTGATAGTCCCCTTATGACCCGGCATTTTAAGCTGTAGATAAACATAACACGGCCTCGCCATGAACTTAGCATAAGCCGGCCGCCCAAATAGGGCGTGATACGGGATTTTGATTTTTACCACCTCAAAAGTCAATGTTTCTGACCTCGAATCATAGTCATCTCCAAAAGCCACCTCTAAGGCTATCTTGCCCACTAGATATGCAGATTTACCAGGCACCACACCATGAAAAATGGTATTTGACGGTTTAAGATTCTTATCTGTCAACCCCATACGGCGGAATGTATCATAATATAGGATATTGATACTACTTCCCCCATCCATGAGCACTTTGGTGAACTTGTACCCCCCAACTTGAGGGGCCACCACCAGGGCCAAGTGACCCGGATTGTCAACCAGGGGTGGGTGATCCTCTCTACTCCACAAAATGGGTTGCTCAGACCAGCGCAAATACTGAGGCACTGCCGGTTCAACAGAGTTTAATGCCCTCTTGTGAAGCTTCTGATCGCATTTACACAAACTAGTAGTGAAGACATGATATTGCCCACTGTTTAACTGCTTGGGATTGCTCTGGTAACCCGACTACTGCTACTGCTGCTGGTTCCCCTGATGGTTGTAACCTCCCTGGTTGCCTTGGTGCCCTTGATTGACGTGTCCGGTTTGGTTGCCTTGAAACCCTAAACCGGAACCGCCACCTCCGTAACCCGGCCCGTGGAAACCACCTCCTGAACCGCCGGGCGGGCCATTATCATACTGGAACATATTGGAGTTCTTGAAATCCCGCATGATATAACAATCCTTCCAAAGAGCGATGCTGGCTCCTCCTTTGATCCATGCTTTGGACAAGGTTGATTTAATAGGCGCTCCAAATTGGGGCCTGAACCTCCGCCCCTCTGGGGCTGCTTGCCCTTACGGCGCTGGCCATTCTCTTGAGCATTGGTGTTAGCAACAAAGTCCAAGCTGTTGTCGGCCTTGCGCTTACCACTGTTCCCATGGCCTGCCGGATTATGCTGCTGACCCTTGGTGTTGCCGTTCTTCTTCCCTTTCCCTGGTTTGTCCTCCTCTGAGTCTGGGTCCTTGGTACTATCTGAATCGGCGTATTTAACCAAAGCGGCCATCAGCGTTGACATATCATTGCAGTGATGTTTGAGCCTCCCTAACTTCTGTTTGAGCGGCAAAAAACGGCAATTGCCCTCCAACGTTAGTATTGCAGTATCTGCATTGATACGATCCGATGAATGTAAAATCGCTGAGACCCGCTTGACCCAATGGGTCGTGGACTCCCCCTCCTCTTGGACACAAGCGGCCAGATCCATGATTGACATGGGCTGCTTACAAGTATCTTTGAAGTTCTGGATAAACCGGTGCTTCAACTCAGCCCATGATCCGACGGAGTTAGTTGGTAAGCTCTTCAACCAAGTACGAGCTATTCCTTCCAACATCATGGTGAAGTATTTAGCGCATACTGCCTCATCCACATCTAAATTCTCCATTGCCATCTCATAGCTTTCAACCCATGCCTCTGGTTGTAAATCGGCGGTGTAATTTGGTACCTTACGAGGTCCCTTGAAGTCCTTGGGCAATCTCACATTACGCAAAGCGGGGGTGAGACATGGCACCCCTAAGGAACTGAATACCACACCTGGATCTACTGAAGCGGTAGGGTGAACCGGAGTATGTTGACGCGCTCCGTGTTGAGCCGCTAGCTCGGCCTCCCGACGTGCGCGACCGTGATCCACAACATCCTGTGCATTAGTACCTCTCCCTGCCGGGTTGTGTCCTCGCCGCGAATTACGGCGGCGTGCACTGCTTGACACGGCCGGTTCATCCTCAACATGTCTGCTATAGCTCCTGCTCGGATAGGGAGTGGAATGAATCCTCTCGCGACTGTGTGAATATGCCTGCTGTTGATTTAACACCGTTTGAAGGAGATCTCTGGCTCGACGTGCCTCAATCGCTACTGGTGATCCGCCGTCGGTTGGGAGAGCTGCCAGGTGTGAAACGGCGGCCACAATATTGTCCAACGGGTTGGAATAATGCCCGGGAGGTGTTGGTACATACTGTGGCACAACGTTGTTCTGACGAGGTGGGTCCATCATGCGCGGTTGAACCGGTGCTCCTGTTCCTGGTGCCTCTGCCCGGTTCAGTACTGGCTGGTGACTAGCCCCTGCTCCTGGTGTGTTGAAGAGATTTCGCGGCTCATAACCCGACGGGAGATGCGATCGGTACCTTCTTCTCAGGACCACTTCGGAAGCGTTCTGATCCAGCCTAATCCGGTAGGCCTGTGCTTCCAATTCAGCCCGTTCTGTAGCCATCCTAGCATTCTCCGCCGCTAGGTCCGCTTTAGCCTGGGCTATCTGATCCTTTACCTTTGCAATCTCCGCGTTGTGCTGATCCCTGGCTGCTGCATCCACCTCTGCGGTCATCAATGCTGCCAAAGCATCAAACAAGTCAGACAGGACTTGGGCCGGAGGCGGCGCAGAGCTTCCTGCCCCCGCCGGTGTGACCATTGTTGAACCGGAGAGCATTGCTGCAGCAGTTGATGAGTGAGGCGCTGACTGTGTACCGGCCATGAAGATAGCGGCCCGGTTTGGCAGATCAGGGAGGTTCGGAATACTGTTGCCCTCGGATCCCCCACCAATCCGGCCATCTTGTAACTGATAGAGCGATTCGGTTTCTCCAGAAGACTCGTCATCGGAACAGACAACGGTTTCTCCATCGGACGCCGGTCCGTCCTTGTATTCTGCTCCATGGATAGCACCTACAAAGACGTGCTTCATCACGGGCTGAACCGGCGAAGAACTTGTACGTGAGCCGTTTCGATGATGTCGGTGCAGGTGTCCGGCTGAGGGGCCGGTTCGCCAATCTTGCCGATGAAGACGTGAATCCCACCAAAGGGGACCCGGTACCCATATTCAATTGAATCGGCCTCGGGACCCCATCTTGCGTTGTCGATGTAGAGCTTGCCGCGATGACTCTTCGTCATCCGGCCCACAGCGTATCCCTTGAGTCCATCAAAGCTGCCCTTCAAGAACTCAGAACCATCGTGCGATAGCCCCACGGTGGGCGCCAACTGTCGCGGGTTTGTCACGGCAGATGTCCTTGTGAAAGGACTTAGTCATGGAGCCATCACAACGGGTTAGCTTAAAGGTGTTAAACCGGACAAGGGGACACGGGGAGTTTTATACTAGTTCGGCCCCTTCAAGGAAGGTAAAAGCCTACGTCTAGTCGTGATTGGTATTGCTAGGGTTTCGAAGGCCAGGGAGCGAATCCGCTTTGTCTGGCTCTCGAGTTGTTGTCTGTCCCTTGAACCGCTGCCGGGTCGTCCCCTTATATACATGGGTGGCGCCCGCCGGTTTACAGAGTCCCGAAGCCGGATCATAAATGTTATCGATTCGGTCTCTACACTTCCTATCGGATTTCGGGTTCCGGCAGACCCTTGAGGTTCGAACACTGGGGTGCGCGCAGAGATTTCGCCTCCTACCTACCTGCGCCCCTCCGCCTCGCTAAGATCTGAGCTATGGAAAGAATAACATGAGGCACACAAGGTTTATACTGGTTCAGGCCACCGTTGTGGTGTAATACCCTACTCCAGTGTGTGGTGTGGTGGATTGCCTCTTGGGCTGATGATGATGAACAATACAAGGAAGAACAGCCTCGCGAGGGTCTGTTCTTGGCTGGGGGGATGAACCGCTGGGAGGAGTTCAGTCACCCTTCTCTCTCTCTCACTCTCTCTCTCTTCTCGATTGTCCCCCCTCTGAACCTAACCTCTCGTGGGTGGCTGGTCCTATTTATAGAGGCCCTGGTCCTCTTCCCAAATATCGAGCGGGGAGGGAGCCAACAATGGCGGGCTAATTTGAAGGGGGACAGCTAGTACTAGCTACCCTGACAAAAGTAGTCTTCGCCTGCACAAAGCTCTGGTGGTGACGCCGTCTTGGGCTCCATGATGACCTCCATCTTGCAGTCCTCCTGGTCTTGGTCTTGTTGCACCGAAATGGCAACCTTTGCCTGATGCCTCGGTACTCCGCGGCTGCGCTTGCCCCCTTTGCACCAAAGGGGAAAGGAGGACACTGCGCGGGCTGGCACCCGCCTGGCGCCCTTGGTCGTCATGGCTTGCGTCACGGGCACCTCATGAGGAACCCCGCCTTGATCTCTCCGCCTCCTCGCGAGCCAGCCTGAAGAGGCTGTGCCTGAGGAAGCTCCGTGTCGTCCGCCACGCGAGGCTTGGCCCCTCGCGAGGGTCTCGGGTCTGTGTTGATGAAGATGGGCCGTGCTGGGGCCCCCTTTGAGCCACGCCGCAGGCCGCAGGCAGGCAAGTCTGGGGACCCCCGTTCCCAGAACGCCGACAGTAGCCCCGGGCCCAAGGCACGCCCAGGCTTGGCCGTGCAGGGAGGCGAAAGGGCAAGAGCGAAGCGCCGCGGGCCCTAACAGTCTGCGGTCTTGGGCGCCGCGTGGCGGTTGATTGCACGTGGGCGTCTCCACTTCCCCATGGCGCCTCGGCAACTACACGGATTGGACAAGTCCCTACATGCAAAGCGGGTCATAATTATCTGCGATCGTGGGGGCCGTCGGTTGGCCCTCGCCAGCTATAAGTACGGATCGGCGCGCGCCCTTCCAGTTCATCCCCCCTTGCTTCTCCTTCTTCTTCATGGCCTCGTCGAGGAAGTTCTCGGCCGCAGAGAAGGGGAAGGCTCGCCAGGTTGAGCCTGCCTCTCCCCCGCCCAAGCGCGGCCGAGGGCGCCCTCGCAAACATCCTGTGGCCACCACGGCAGCTCCCCGCGGCCGTGGAGGCGATTTCTAGCACAGGACGGGCGGATTGCTGCGGCCGGGGGCATGCTCCGGCTGCGCATCCCCCTAGGCCGCGCTTTCGCGCTGCTGAGGTGCTGCCGGAGTTCGTCGTGTGGTCGGCGGAGCCGACTAGCACCCGGCTTCCACTTCCTCGCTTCCTCCTCGGCGAGCTCTCGGCCGGCGCCCCGGGCGGCCTCTGGCTTCAGGCCGACGGCTGCTGCAGCCGGGCCTCATGGGCCTCACTGGAGGTCTCCGCAGCCGGGAGCCTGGCCCTGGCCCGCGGTTGGCAGACGTTTGCCCACACGCGTGGCCTGAGCCATCGGTGCACCCTGCACTTCAAGTTCGATGGCGATGCCACCCTCTACGTGAGGGTGTTTGGGGAAGATGGTCGCCGCGCAGGGTGCTGCCCCGAGGGCGACGACCGCGGCTGGGAACCCAGCTCTGGCGATGATGGAGAGGGCAGCGCTCGCGCGGCTGGCGGCGCTCAGGGTTCCCCAAGCTTCTCCGGTTCTTCTTCAGGCGGCGACTCTTCTAGCGGTGGCCGCGGTCAGCCTCCACGCTGTCGTATCTGCTTGGGAGGTGGTAGCGTGTCCGCCCGCCGTCGCGCCCCGGTGAAGCGCGAGAGGGAGTCTGCCTGAGCCCGGAGGCAGCTCGGGTCTTCCCTGCGGGCCGGTGTGAGGCGAGCTGCGCCTCATTTGTTCTTTCTTTTCCTTTTTCCTGCGTAAAAAAGACAGTAGTGTGGAGCCCCGCGGGGGCGTGTTTGGGTTATTGCTGTTAATCATCGTTTTGCTTCCGTTATCGTACCTTCCGGCTACGTGCCCGCGCGTGGATAGTTCCCGGCCCCAGCCGTGGGGGGTGACCGACCCAGGCCTTGTGTTTGTGTCGCGGTGCCCGTGGGGCACGGACTGGAGGGGTGCTCCTGTAATGGGCCCAGGTCGCGAACCCTTTGAATGACTAGGATAGGAACACTCGCGAGGGCGCTCGGCTGCCCCCCCCTCGCGAGGCCTTGCACAAGAAAAATCGAGGCAGGAGATTAAAAAGTCGAAGAACCACAAGCCAAAGATGGCAACAACTTCAATAAAACTTCGAATGAGAAGGAACAAGCCAACTGCGGAAAGCAAATGAAAAGCCGCGTCCGGCACCTAATCTAGTCTTTGACGTCTTCTCACCAGCGTGGAGCTAAGTGCTGCCACTGGGCGTGGGAGGGAGCCCCAGGGCCTGAGGCCGGCGCTCCTGAGACTCCGGGGCGTGTACAGCCCCAACTCATTATTACGTGAGAGTGTCACGGGCGGTGAGCTTCACAGGCGTTGGCCTTCTTCACAGGCTTCGGGCCTTTTCCAAAATGCGACAGCTTCACAGGCATTCACCTTCTTCACAGGCTCTGGGCCTTTTCCAAAACGCGACAGCTTCACAGGCATTCGCCTTCTTCATAGGCTCTGGGCCTTTTCCAAAACGCGACAGCTTCACAGGCATTCGCCTTCTTCACAGGCTCTAGGCCTTTTCCAAAACGCGACAGCTTCACAGGCATTCGCCTTCTTCACAGGCTCTGGGCCTTTTTAGGGGTAGAACCTCCGGAGGTGCTGGATGTTCCATGCGTTCTGGACCGGCACCCCCTCCTGAGTCTCCAAGCGTGCGGAGCCGGGCCTGGAAACATGAACAACTTTGAACGGGCCCTCCCACATGGGAGAGAGCTTGTGCAGCCCCTCCCTGGAGAGAACCCGCCTGAGCACGAGGTCTCCTACCTCAAGAGTTCTGGGGCGGATGTTGCAGCAGTGATATCGCCGCAATGCTTGTTGGTACCTCGCCGCTTGCAGCGCGGCTTCTCGGCGACGTTCCTCCCCCAGCACGAGGTCCATCCCCCGCATGGTGTCCTGCTGCGCCTCGTCGAATGCCAGGACCCGCGCGGAGCGACGTCTGACCTCGTGAGGGAGGACCGCTTCGGCTCCATAGACCAGGAAGAACGGGGTCTCTGCAGTCGGCTTGGTCGCGGTTGTGCGGATGGACCACAACACGGACTGAAGCTCGTTGTACCAACCTCTGCCGCAGGCCTCCAGCTTCTTCTTGAACGTCCTGGTCTTGAGGCCCCTCAGGACCTCTGCGTTGGCTCGCTCGGCCTGGCCATTGCTTCGGGGGTGCGCCACCGAAGTGTAGCATATCTGCGTTCCAAGGTTAGCACAGTATGTTTTGAAGAGGTTACTGGTGAACTGCGAACCGTTGTCCATGATGATGCGGTTCGGCACCCCGAACCGGCTCATGATGCCCTTGATGAACTTGACCGCAGAACCCGCGGGAATGGTGCGGACAACCTCTACTTCAGCCCACTTGGTGAACTTGTCCACGGCGACGTAGAGGTAGCGATAGCCCCCTGGCGCCCGAGGAAAAGGGCCCAAGATGTCCAGCCCCCAGATTGCGAATGGCCACGAAAGGGGTATAGTCTGCAGGCCTCCTGCTGGCTGATGGATCTGCTTGGCGTGGAACTGGCAGGCCTCACAAGCTTTCACTAATTCGACGGCGTCATTGAGCGCGGTGGGCCAATAAAACCCACTGCGGAACGCCTTGCCGACGAGGGTCCGTGATGATGAATGATGTCCACAGTCTCCGCCATGTATATCTTCCAGCAGTTCCTTCCCTTTCTCCCTAGAGATGCAGCGCAGGGATACATCATTTGGTCGCTTCCGGTAGAGCTCTCCATCCTTGATGCAGTATGCCGTGGCCTATCGTGCCACTCGCTCCGCTTCCTCCTCCTTCTCCGGTAGGGTCCCTTGTGTTAAGTAACTCCGGAGCTCCGTGATCCAGCATCCCTCCCGAGGTTCCATCGTTAGGAGCAGGCGTGCTCCTGAGGCCGGGCCACAGGCCGGAGCTCCCCTGGCAGGTGGCTGGGGGAGCTCCTCCCGAGGCTAAGCCGTGTTTGACATTGACGGCAGGGCTGAGGGCTTGAAGAGCCGCTCCTCGAAAACGCCAGGCTCCTGAGGTAACTGCCTGGACACCCGTTTGGCGATGTCGTCGGCCTCCTGATTGGTGCCACGGGGCACATGCTGCAACTCCAACCCCCAGAACTGCTTCTCCATCCTGCGGACCTCCGCAAGGTAGGCTTCCATGTGCTCATCTTTCGGCTCGTACACCTTGTTGGAGAAATTGACAAGGAGCTGCGAATCGCCCTTGATGGTGAGGCGTTTCACTCCCAGGGCAGCTGCGGCCTTCAAGCCCGCTATTAAACCTTCATACTCCACTATGTTGTTGGAGACCTTTTCACCTTGCTGGAAACAGAGCTGCACAGCGTAGTAGAGCTTGTCCTGAGTGGGCGATATAAGCACCGCCCCAGCCCCAGCGCCATGCTTGGAGAACGCCCCATCGAAGTACATGACCCAGCCTTCTGGCGCCTCGCTTCCCGGGAAGAGGGACCGATCCTCGTCTGCCTTGAGGCCTGGTGCCTCCGTCCATTCTGCCACAAAATCCGCCAACGCTGCTCCCTTGATGACTCTGGTCGTGCTGAATTCGAGCTGAAACGCTTGCAGTTCTATGTTCCTGAGCACTCTCTCCAAGGGGTATGACGAGACGACCTTGATGGGGTGACACTGAAAGTACTGCCGCAGCTTGCGCGAGGCCACCAGTAGCGCGAGGAGGAGTTTCTGAGGCATGGGGTACCGTGCCCTTGCATCCCGCAACACCGTGCTAACGAAGTACACTGGGTGCTCAACGAGGTGGAGTGCGTCAGTGCTGGTGGCTCCCTTCGGAGACCATGGCGCCTCTTGAGGCGATGAGGCCTCCTGAGACTGGCCATCTGGGAGAGGGGCCTCTTCCGCCTCCGGTGCACTCCTCTGCGGCGGCTGATCCTCCTCAGCCGCGGTGGCGGTTTCTGTGGGCCTTCCTTGTTCCTGTTCTGCCTTGTCCCGGGCTGCTGCCGCGGTTTTGATTCGACGCTCCTCTCTAACTGCCACCAAGGCTGCGCTGGCGGAGTAGGGAGTGGCGGCGAGGTAAAGCACCAGGGGATCTTGAGGGCGCGGAGCCACCATGACCGGTGGGTTGGTCAGGTATCTCTTGAGATCCTGGAACGCCTTGTCGGCCTCTTCAGTCCACTCAAAGGGCCCCTTTTTCTTCATTAGCTGGAAGAAGGGCAGCGCTTGTTCCCCCAACTTGGAGATGAAGCGCCCTAGCGCGGTCACGTGCCCCGTGAGCTTCTGCATTTGTCTGAGGGTCTTTGGCGGGCTCATGTCTTCCACCGCCTTGACCTTTTCCGGGTTAGCCTCGATGCCTCGGTGGGACACGAGGAAACCCAAGAGCTTGCCCGAGGGGACTCCGAACACACACTTCTCTGGGTTGAGCTGTAGGTTCACTATGTTGAGGCTCGCGAAGGTTTCCTCCAGGTCTTGTATCAAGGTCCTGGCCTCCCGAGACTTTACCACAATGTCATCGACATAAGCTTCAACATTCTTCCCGAGCTGCGGGCCCAAGGTGATGTGCATCAGCCGCTGAAAGGTCGCCCCTGCGTTACGCAGCCCGAATAGCATGCATGTGTAGCAGTACACCCCACACGGGGTTAGGAAGGCTGTCTTTTCGACGTCTTCTACCGCCATCTTGATCTGGTGATACCCAGAGAAGGCATCCAAGAAGCATAGCAGGTCGCATTCCGCGGTGGAATCGACGATCTGGTCGATGTGGGGGAGCAGGAACGGATCTTGCGGGCATGCTTTGTTGAGGTTGGTGAAGTCGACACACATGGCGCTCCTTCCCTCCCTTCTTTGGCACGACGACAGGGTTGGCCAACCAATCCGGGTATCGGACCTCGCGAATGACCCCAGCGGCTTCTAATTTGCGGGTCTCTTGGACGATGAAGGCCTGCTTTTCTGTGGACTGCCGCCTAGTCTTCTGCTTCACAGGGCACACGTTGGAGCACACATTGAGGTGATGCTCGATTACACTCCTAGGGATCCCTGCCAACTGGTCAGGCTCCCAAGCGAATACCTTCTTGTTTGCGCGCAAGAACCCGACCAGGGCCTCCTCCTGCTCGGGTTCGAGGTTGGCGCCTATGGTGAAAGTGGCGTTGGTGGATCCGTCCTCATCGATGGGTATCTGCTTGGTTTCTGCCTTGTCTTGGGTGAACAACTGTTTCTTCTTGGCGGGTGCAGCCCCCTTGGGCTCGGGGGTCTCCAAGTCGGCGGGCTGCACCGACGCCACCGTCTTGAAGGCGAGCTTGAGCACCCGCAGCGCGTCTCCGGTGTCCCCGTGCACGGTGAGGACACCGCTGCTCCCGGGCATCTTCATGAGGTTGTACGCCGGGTGCGTCGCGGCCATGAACTGGGCCAGCGCTGGGTAGCCGAGGATGGCGTTGTAGGGGAGGCCGATGGGGGCGATGTCGAAGTCGACCAGCTCCGTGCGGAAGTTGTTGTAGGTGCCGAAGGTTACTGGGAGCCGGATCTGTCCCAAGGAGCTGGATGATCCGCCCCCAACGCCTGAGAAGGGCCGGCTGGGTTGCAGCCGTTCCAGGGGTATGCAGAGGAGGTTGAAGGCCTCGACCGAGAGCATGCTGAGGCCCGCACCGCCATCAATGAGAGTTCTGGTGACGGCCACCTGGCAGATGGTGGGGGTGCACAGCATGGGGAGCGCACCCGAGCAGGCCGAGTTGGAGGGGTGGTCCTCCGAGCTAAAGGTCAGGCTGGTCTCGGGCGCCGCCCGGTCTGGGAGAGCCCCCTGCCGCGTGGAAGCGGCGCTGACCCGGCGGATGAACGGCTTGACGTGGAGACTTGTAGGCGGCGCCTGTGAGCCGCCCAGGAGGGCCGCAACGACCGGGGGTGTTGGTGTAGCGCGATGGGCGGGGAAGAGGCTGCGGGGCTCTTCCCATGAGGCTGCAGAGGCTGCCGGCAGGTGGAGCAGCCATGTGCGCGGAGCACCGGTGAGGGCCACGGGGAGCCAGTTGGCCATGACCCTATCGTCACCTTCGGCTTCGAGGAGGGCCTCCTCGCTCGCCAGCAAGAAGGCCAGCGGATCTGTCGCGCCGCCGTAGCGCGGCGGCGTCGTTGGCTTGAACTTGTCCGGCCACCGTACCCGTTGCCGGGCTGGGGCCAGGGCTCGGAGCCCCCTGGCCCCCGTGCTGGCACCGGCGGCCGGAGCGGGCGATGCGCTACTCATCGCGAGGTAGGCCGTGGCGGTGGCGGAAGAGAAAACTCCGGCGCACCCCTACCTGGCGCGCCAAATGTCGGATTTCGGGTTCCGGCAGACCCTTGAGGTTCGAACACTGGGGTGCGCATGGAGATTTCGCCTCCTACCTACCTGCGCCCCTCCGCCTCACTAAGATATGAGCTATGGAAAGAATAACATGAGGGACACAAGGTTTATACTGGTTTGGGCCACCGTTGGGTGTAATACCCTACTCCAGTGTGTGGTGTGGTGGATTGCCTCTTGGGCTGATGATGATGAACAATACAAGGAAGAACAGCCTCGCAAGGGTCTGTTCTTGGCTGGGGGGATGAACCGCTTGGAGGAGTTCAGTCACCCTTCTCTCTCTCTCTTCTCGATTGTCCCCCCTCTGAACCTAACCTCTCGTGGGTGGCTAGTCCTATTTATAGAGGCCCTGGTCCTCTTCCCAAATATTCGAGCGGGAAGGGAGCCAACAATGGCGGGCTAATTTGAAGGGGGACAGCTAGTACCAGCTATCCTGACAAAAGTAGTCTTCGCCTGCACAAAGCTCTGGTGGTGACGCCGTCTTGGGCTCCACGATGACCTCCGTCTTGCAGTCCTCCTGGTCTTGGTCTTGTTGCACCGAAATGGCAACCTTTGCCTGATGCCTCGGTACTCCGCGGCTGCGCTTGCCCCCTTTGCACCAAAGAGGAAAGGAGGACACTGCGCGGGCTGGCACCCGCCTGGCGCCCTTGGTCGTCATGGCTTGCGTCACGGGCACCTCGTGAGGTACCCCGCCTTGATCTCTCCGCCTCCTCGTGAGCCAGCCTGATGAGGCCGTGCCTGAGGAAGCTCCGTGTCGTCCGCCCCGCGAGGCTTGGCCCCTCGCGAGGGTCTCGGGTCTGTGTTGATGAAGATGGGCCGTGCTGGGCCCCCCTTTGAGCCACGCCGCAGGCCGCAGGCAGGCAAGTCTGGGGACCCCCGTTCCCAGAACGCCGACACTCCTATCTTACAAAGCAAGTTACATGATTAAGCCGGTTTATATCTACAGGCCTTAACTCACTTCTGGGCCTTGGGCCTTCGTAAAGCGCCATCATCTTCACATCTTCATAGGCTTCTAATCTTCATAAAGTTAATCCGGATACTCCTGGCCGGTTTACGCCCGGTAGTAATATCCCCAACAGTGACAGTGATGGTGAACTGATTGTTGGGGAACACATTATTTCAAAAAATTCCTACGATCACGCAAGATCTATCTAGGAGATGCATAGCAACAAGAGGGGAGAGTGTGTCTACGTACCCTCATAGACCGAAAGCGGAAGCGTTTAGTAACGCGGTTGATGTAGTCGAACGTCTTCGTGATTTCAAACGATCCTAGCACCGAACATACGGCACCTCCGTGTTCAGCACACGTTCAGCTTGATGACGTCCCTCGAGATCTTGATCTAGTTGAGGATGAGGGAGAGTTTCGTTAGCACGACGACGTGTTGAAGGTGATGATGAAGTTACCGGTGCAGGGCTTTGCCTAAGCAGTACGACGATATGACCGAGGTGTGTAACTATGGAGGGGGCACCGCACACGGCTAAGAGAAGACTTGGTGTGCCTTTGGGGTGCCCCCTCCCACGTATATAAAGGAGGGGGAAGAGGAAGCCGGCCCAAGGGGGGAGCGCCATAGGGGGGAGTCCTACTTGGACTCCCGGTCCAAGTAGGATTCGCCCCCTTCCTATTCCAACTAGGAGAAGGTGGGAAGGAGGAAGAGGAGAGAAGGAATGAGGGGGGTGCCACCCCCACCCCTTATCCAATTCGGATTGGCAAGGGGGGGCGCGTGCCACCTCCTGGCCGGCCCTCTCTCTTCTCCACTATGGCGCATGGTGTCCCATTAACCTCCCGGGGGGTCCCGGTAACCCCTGGTACTCCAAAACTTATCCGAAACAACCCATACCATTCCGGTGTTCGAATGTAACCGTCCAATATATGAATATTTACCTCTCGACCATGTCGAGACTCCTCGTCATGTACGTGATCTCATCTGGGACTCCGAACAAACTTCGGTCATCAAATCACATAACTCATAATACAAATCGTCATCGAATGTTAAGCGTCCAGACCCTACGGGTTCGAGAACTATGTAGACATGACCGAGACTCATCTCTGGTCAATAACCAATAGCGGAACCTGCATGCTCATATTGGTTCCTACATATTCTACGAAGATCTTTATCGGTCAAACCACATAACAACATACGTTGTTCCCTTTGTCATCGGTATGTTACTTGCTCGAGATTCGATCGTCGGTATCTCAATACCTAGTTCAATCTCATTACCGACAGGTCTGTTTACTCGTTCGATAATGCATCATCCCGTGACTAACTCATTAGTCACATTGCTTGCAAGGCTTATAGTGATGTGCATTACCGAGAGGGCCCAGAGATACCTCTCCGAAACACGGAGTGACAAATCCTAATCTCGATGTATGCCAACTCAACAAACACCATCGGAGACACCTGTAGAGCATCTTTATAATCACCCAGTTACGTTGTGACGTTTGATAGCACACAAGGTGTTTCTCCGATATTCGGGAGTTGCATAATCTCATTGTCGGTGTCAAAACCGGCGGATCTCGGGTAGGGGGTCCCGAACTGTGCGTCTAGGCCGGATGGTAACAGGAGGCAAGGACACGAAGTTTTACCCAGGTTCGGGCCCTCTTGATGGAGGTAAAACCCTACGTCCTGCTTGATTAATATTGATGATATGGGTAGTACAAGAGTAGATCTACCACGAGATCGGAGAGGCTAAACCATAGAAGCTAGCCTATGGTATGATTGTTGTTCTGTATGTTGTCCTACGGACTAAAACCCTTCGGTTTATATAGACACCGGAGAGGGTTAGGGTTACACAAAGTCGGTTACAATGGTAGGAGATCTACATATCCGTATCACTGAGCTTGCCTTCCACGCCAAGGAAAGTCCCTTCCGGACACGGGACGAAGTCTTCAATCTTGTATCTTCATAGTCCAGGAGTCCGGCTGAAGGTATAGTCCGGCCATCCAGACACCCCCTAATCCAGGACTCCCTCAGTAGCCCCTGAACCAGGCTTCAATGACGACGAGTCCGGCACGCAGATTGTCTTCGGCATTGCAAGGCGGGTTCCTCCTCCAAGTACTTCATAGAAGATTTTGAACACAAAGATAGTGTCCGGCTCTGCAAAATAAGTTTCCATGTATTTACATAGAGAGAATAATATTTACACAAATCTAATCTGCTGACGTATTCTGTAGTGTGACATCGCACCACGGCCAAGCCTTTATTCAAATCGTTTTATTGTCCCACCTTAGCACGTCATGCAAGGCGGTTTCCTTGGCATGTCTTGTTAAAGCAGAGATCGTGTCTCCTTATTCCGGGATTCTCATCAATATGGGCATGGGTAACCCAACCGCTTCTAGGACTCCTAGACTATAGGCAAGTCCAAACGGCCACGGAGAGGACGCTTGATATTCACCCTCTTTATAAAGGGACAAGGCTTTTATTTTTTCCCTCCCGTGCTCAATCGAATCCTTCCCCCACCTCAAGCTCAAACACCCAAAGTTCAGGTCAGGTGCTCCGAACCTTCAATCATGTCCGAATCTAGCCTTTAAGGCCGATGGGTGCCTTCCTCCATCACGGAAGAAGACATCAAAAGGTTGAGGGAGGCCAGATATCTGACCGCCGAGGTTTTGCATCAGCTGCCTGCCCGAGGGCAGGCCGTCCCCTCCCCCGAACCCAACGAGAACGTCGTGTTCGTCTCCCACTTCCTCCGAGGTCTAGGCCTTGCTCTGGATCCTTTCGTCAGGGGTTTGATGTTTTATTACGGGCTAGATTTCCATGATCTAGCTTCGGACTCCTTTCTTCATATCACGACATTTATTGTCGTGTGTGAGGCCTTCCTCCGGGTTACCCCTCACTTTGGCCTATGGCTCAAGACCTTTAAAGTAAAGCCGAAGATGATCGAGGGGCAACATGTAGCGTGTGGAGGTGCCTCAATATGCAAGATGACGGGAGCTCCATGGCCCAAAGGTTCCATTCCAGAGGTGTCTGAATTGTGGCAACAGGAGTGGTTCTACATCACGGCTCCTAGAAGTGCCAAGTGGGCGGCCGCCCCTGTTTTCCGCTCGGGCCCTCCACCACAACTGATGTCATGGATCAGCAGAGGTCTGAGCTGGGGTCCAGCCAAGGATGTGCCTATACTGCAAAGCCGCATTCGAGATCTCTTCAATGGAGATTTTAGTTTGGTTGCGGTAATACAAGTTATGCTGGTTCGTCAAGTCCAACCTTGCAAATGCCGGCCCCTTCGCTTGTGGGAGTTCAATCCCGAGGGACCGCGTGTCATTCAAAATTTCCTCGGCCTGACGTACGAGGAGATGTACAAGTCATTCTTCGGACCTCAGGTAGAGTGTCTGGAAATCACCGAGGACGTGGGCCTGAGCAGTAACCGCGCCGCCGAACAGGTAAGGAATCTTCTGGCCGAACATACTATGTCTCATTTGTTACGAAGTTTTTTCTGAGAGTTCGCTTGTTGACCAGGACTGGCTAACAAAGGCGAAGTTGATTCGGTGTTCGGCCCCCCTCCCTGAGGGTTTGGACAATCCGGTATTGGAAAAGATGCTCCAGGTCGCACCTTGCCCGGAGCCCTTGAAGGAAGATACTGGGGAGGATAATACAGGCGGATGCGGGCCCCCAACGCTGCCCATTCTAATCGAGGGAGCGAGCGTCTCCATGAAGGAAGACGACCGGAGGAGGAAACGGACTGCGCCCGGGGATTCAGAAGCCGAAGCTTCCAAACAGGAGAAGAAGTCTCCCACAGAGAGTCCTACCTTGGGGGTGCTTTTGCCGCACAAAGTCCACGGGGGGATCAATTCTCCAGCGAGTCGTAAGTGACCCGAAATACTTTAATAGTACAGGTATGCCATCTTTTTCTTCTGAGAAAATAACCACCGCATATATCTTTGTAGTTCGGGCCTTAGCCCCTCTCAAATGAGCTCGTCTTAGGGGGATCTTCTTCCAGAGATGATGGAGAGCGAAACGCCTCCTCCGGACTCCTTCGCTCTGGAAGCGGGCGACCCCGAAGTGTCGTCGCGGAGGGCCTCTCCGAGTCCGGTGAGGCCAGAAGATAATCCCATTGACCCCCGAAGCTCCCAGTGTCCGGCTCCCGAAGAGAGCGGACAAAAGAGTCCGTCACCGTCTGGTGTGCGATCGGATGTTCTGAGGGAGTTGGTGGGGCGAGTGGCCATCTCAGATGAACACCGTGTGCTGATGAATACGGTGATGGAGAGAATCTCGTCCGCCAAAAGCGGATTGCATGAAGCTTTTATGAGTCTACTGGTAGGCTTTGAGGTACGTAAAATAATGTATGATAGTCCTGCACATGCTAGGTGTGCCCTGTGTAGATAGTAGCCCCTGAGACTCTGGTTGTCGTCGGAAACGACGATGAACAGAGGATCATATTCCCAGGTAATAACCATACCGACTCTATGTGCAGGTGATGGAAGCTCCGGTGGCTACCGGACTAGCGAGTTTGCCCATTTAAAACGGCAGTTGGATGCGGCAGGCGCCGACATCGAGCTTGTTAACAAAAGGCTTGATGAGGCACAGGGTAAGTGTCATTATCTGGTAAACGCCACATAGTAAGAGTAGCATGATGCCAACATCTTTTAATATGTTGTGACTGCAGATGGAGCTGCCACTGTTGAAGCCTTGCGGGCAGAACTTGCCCGAGCCAAGGAACAAGCGAGGTTTGGTAATGCGGCTGCTTTGAAGGCGGCCGAAGAGTTGAAAGCCGAGAAGGCCGCGCATGGCGAGAGCCGAGATAAGATGGCCAAGATGGCCATAGAATTAAAAGCTGCCGCCGACTGTTGCCGGGTTCTTGAAAAGGAAAACCTAGCGAAGGCATCGGACCTTGAGAAGGCTGCTGCGACGAGAAAAGACATCCGCTCTGCTATGAGGGCAAAGAAGGAGGAGCTGCGGGAAGCCGGGGATATTGTAGCTGGGAAATCCTTTATGTTGCGGAGGAAGTTCGGAGATCCACGGTATGCCTCTCTGGATCGGCTGTGGAGTTCGCAGGATGTGTATATGGATTTGGCGGCGAGCGCTGGCGATGCGGCCAAGTACTTCCAGGGTCAGACGGACCGTGAAGTGGACCAGCTGTTTTGGACACAATTCCATTCTCCCGAGCATCCGCTTTCATTGACTGACCAATTAGCCGAATGGGCCAAACTGAATAGGTTGTCCGGACTCGCCATGAGGTCTATTGTGGATCAGCTATGGCCGGAAAGGCCAAAACCGAACAACTATTTCAGCTTGGTGCAGCAGTTCCTTGACGTGGTGCCGCGCATTAATGCGATGAAGAGGTCGGCGTGCATAGAGGGCTCACGGATGGCCTTTGCCCGTGTTAAAGCATACTGGGAGGAGATGGATGCTACCACTGTTGCAGAGCGGGATTCGGCCATAGGTCGAATGGCTGCTGAGCACTAGTTTGAAGAAGTTCTTGAGGGTGCTCGTTTGATAGAGACCAGTGCTCAAAAAATATTATGTTTGAGTGATATGTAATCTCATTGTAAGCGAAATGCTTTTATAAATTTTTATAAGGCTATTTTTATACTTTTGCCTGAAAGTAATATGACGCCTCCTGGGCGGCCGTTTATGTATACATGTGTATAACCTGAAAGATTGCAGCCGTCGGCTTCAACCCCCATGCATATAATACGCAGGTGCTCGCAAAAAACACGCGTTCACACTTAACCCAACGTCTTGGTCCTATTAAGGAGGTGATAGCGGAGCGAGCGAGGCAACTGGACTATAATGCTTTAGCACTTTCACTTAGCCATAGGAGTTTGACAGTGGGGCTACTAGATAGCCCCTGGTGGCTCCGCACTCTCCCGATCCCGGGGTGCGTACATGCCTGGCCGGAAAACAGCCCTTCGTTAAGGCGGAGGAATTCTAACATTCCAATAGGTCATCGAGTGGTTGACCAGTCTCACGCTATATCATGACAGTCAGTTTTCGGCTTTCTCTACTGAGGTGCTCGTCTGGATGAACCAGGGCACAATCGCAGTAGTTCTCCTGGTGCTACCTTAGCCGGTAAAGCAGAACGTAAGGCACCAAAACACAGGAGCCGGGCAAACCCAACATTTGACCAAAGACAATGATTCGGAGCTGATGCATATAGGGCCAAACTCGCGACGCCGAACACTCCCTAAGGTATTCGGTCTTTGTGGTATAAACCGGGCCTAAATAATGGCCTTTGTAAGAAGCCCCTTGTGTCCAGGTATGTGCATTGTTCTGGCGTGGCCACATGCCAAGACGTCAGCATCCTTCTCAACGGTGGATATGTATCAACAAGAGACAGTAAAAAAGGTTTATGCAGGGTCTTAATCTAAAAAGAATCCTTGGAGCGGGTCCCTGCTGCATGTCTGCGCATGTGTCTCCGTTGTGCTGTATCCTAGACGGGTGTAGCACGATGATCGTCTGGAAAAGAGAGGAATTTAGGTGAAAAAGTTGTCGTGCAAAAAGGTAGTTTTTAAAGAAACCATGTATAATTCAAGATGAGAAGAAATTGCCACTTGTCTGTGCGCGTTGAGCCCCTTGTATTGACAAATAGGGGTGTGACCATTTATTCGGTATAAATAGCGGCGCCGGACTTGATTAGTTGTGTCTGAGGTCTTGACGACCTATTGGATGCTTTCGCTGGTCCGGGTGCCTTTAGTGTGCGGCTGCCAAGGCAGCCGCACTCTCTTCGGCACGCAGAGATCACTTGATATTTCCATTCACTGAAATGATGCCACGTGGACCGGGCATCTTGAGTGTGAGGGAGGCGTAGTGTGGTATTGCATTAAAGCGAGTGAAAGCTTCGCGTCCGAGCAGTGCTTGATAGCCACTTTGGAACGGAGCAATGTGGAAGATTAAATGCTCGCGACGGAAGTTATTGAGGGAGCCGAATATAACTTGTAGTAGGAGGGAGCCCGTACAACGAGCCCCTGGGCCTGGCGTTACTCCTTTAAAGGTAGTATTGCTATGGCGAATTTTTGTTGGGTCTAACCCCATCCCGCAGATTGTATCCTGATATATTAGGTTTAGATTGCTGCCACCGTCCATCAAGACTCGTGGGAAGTGATATCCGCCAATTACTGGGTCTAATACCAGGGCAACCCATCCTGCGCGTCGGATACTTGCTGAGTAATTGCGATGGTCGAAAGTGATAGGTTGAGACAACCAGTGGCAGGACTTCGCGGTGACAAGCACTTGGGTATATTTTCATGGGAGTGCCGCGTTGTTTTTTCCCTTGATCACGTGTAACACATTTACTGTTTTGACTTCTGGTGGAAATTTCTTTTGTTCCCCAGTGTCTTGCTTGGGAGGCTCGTCCTCATCTTCACTTGGTGTATCCTCCCCCTTATGTACGGCGTTGAGCTTGCCGGACTGCTTGAAGACCCAACATTCTCTGTGGGTATGATTAGCAGGTTTACCAGGGGTACTATGGATCTGACATACTTGGTCCAGAATTTTGTTGAGGCTGGACAGTTCATCCCTGGTGCCTTTAGAGGGCGGCTTTTGACCTGGCCGAGAGCTTTTGAATCCGGTGTTTACTGCCATGCTGTCTTCTTTATTCCGGCGTTTGTTGTTGCTGTTGCGCCGTGATTTCCCGTTTCCATCTTTAACTTCAGATGTACTAGGGTCGCTGGTGCTGCATCTGGTTAGCCAGCTGTCCTCACCTGCGCAAAAGCGGGTCATGAGGCTTGTTAATGCGGCCATCGTTCTCGGCTTATTTTGGCCGAGGTGTCTGGCGAGCCATTCGTCACAGACGCTATGCTTAAAAGCTGCCAAGGCTTCGGCGTCCAGACAGTCGACAATCTGGTTCTTTTTAGTAAGAAACCTGTTCCAAAGCTTTCAGGGTGACTCTCCGGGCTGTTGAGTTATATGACTCAAATCGTCCGCATCCGGAGGTCGGACATAAGTCCCTTGAAAATTTGCCCAAAAGGCGTCTTCGAGCTCTTCCCAACTTCCAATGGAGCTTTCGGGGAGGCGTTTAAGCCAGTGACGAGCTGGCCCTTTGAGCTTGAGGGGTAAGTACTTGATGGCGTGGAGATCATCTCCTCGAGCCATATGGATATGCAGGATGTAGTCCTCAATCCAGACCCCAGGGTCTGTTGTTCCGTCATATGTCTCTATGTTTACGGGTTTGAATCCCTCTGGAAATTCATGGTCCAGCACCTCATCGGTGAAACATAGGGGGTGTGCGGCACCCCTGTAGCTGGGTGTACCGCGTTGTTCGGATGTTTGTTGTGTTGCATTGTATGCTGGGGCGCGCTTGCGTGGTCCATCGATGGATCTTGTTGCGCCGTCCTTTGGGTGCGAGCCCTCGCATGGGTCGCGTGTTGTATTGTGAGTGGCGTTGTATGCCGCTCTGTGTTGGTAGAGGGGTCGTCTATCCGGCCAGGTGGCTGCTTTGATATTTGGTTGTGGGGGGTCTGAGGCCTCCTCATCGAATTCAGGTAGCAGCTTCTGCTTTGGGTAGCTCTTGGAGGGGCGATTGTCGCCGTACCTCGCTGCTGTGTTGAGTATTTTACTCCATCTGATTTGGAGTGTGTCTTGCGCAGCCTTGAGCCTTTGCTTCTACTTTTTTAAGACTCCTCGCGGTGGCAACAAGCCTTTTACGGGCATTCTGCTGCTCCGGGTGCCTGTCCGGCGTTATGTCGTCCGGACCATTATCCTTGATAGAATTTGTTTGTTCGGTTTGATTATCCAGATTGCCGTTGTCCGGCAGCGGTTTGCCCTGCTCCAACGTTGGGTCTGTGTGATCGTTATTTCTGTCAAGGCGGGATTCGGGGCGGCGCTTGCGTCGCCGCTTTGACTGCTTCTCTAGGGAACAAGCCTTCGGTGCGTCCTTCCGCTCCTCGTCGTCATCTTTTGGTGTGTCCACCATGTATACGTCATATGACGAGGTGGCTTTCCAGGGCCCAAATAGGCGCTGGTTCTTCATCGTCTCTTTCATCGGCGTCCATACCGTCGACGTCTTCGGAGTCGAAGTCGAGCATGTCGGTTAAATCGTCGACAGTGGCTACAAAGTGGGTGGTGGGTGGGCTTTGAATTTCTTCATCGTCCGTATCCCAACCTTGCTGACCGTAGTCCGGCCAGGGCTCTCCTGATAAAGAGAGAGACTTTAGTGTCTTCAGAATATCGCCGAAAGGCGAGTGCTGAAAGATGTCCGCGACAGTAAACTCCACGATCGGCGCCCAATCGGATTCGATCGGCAGGGGCACGGAGGGTTCGGAGTCCAGAGAGGAGTCCGGCTCCTTGGAGTCATGAGCCTTGCAGAGTGCGGGGCTGGTGTTTGGCTCGATCACCGTTGGGATTGCAGCCCCCGAGGCGGTGTCCAACCACCCATCCTTGATCGGCGCAGTTGGCTCTGAATTAAGGGTCGAAGCCGATGCGGGTGCGGCCTCCAGGGCACTGTTCGGCGGCAGAGCTAGATCATGCTCGTCGTGACAGTGGCTCGAATCCGTCGAAGATCAAGTCCCCGCGGATGTCAGCCATGTAGTTTAAACTTCCAAATCTGACCTGACGGATAGGGCATAGCTTTCGATCTGCTCCTGATGGCCAAGTGAATTGGCCCGCAGTGCGAAGCCGCCGAAGACGAAGATCTGTTTGGGGAGGAAGGTCTCTCCCTGGACTGCATCGCTATTGATGATCGTAGGAGCCATCAAGCCTAACGGCGATGACACAAAGGAACTCTCAATGAAAGCACCAATGTCGGTGTCAAAACCGGCGGATCTCGGGTAGGGGGTCCCGAACTGTGCGTCTAGGCCGGATGGTAACAGGAGGCAAGGGACACGAAGTTTTACCCAGGTTCGGGCCCTCTTGATGGAGGTAAAACCCTACGTCCTGCTTGATTAATATTGATGATATGGGCAGTACAAGAGTAGATCTACCACGAGATCGGAGAGGCTAAACCCTAGAAGCTAGCCTATGGTATGATTGTTGTTCTGTATGTTGTCCTATGGACTAAAACCCTCCGGTTTATATAGACACCGGAGAGGGTTAGGGTTACACAAAGTCGGTTACAATGGTAGGAGATCTACATATCCGTATCGCCAAGCTTGCCTTCCACGCCAAGGAAAGTCCCTTACGGACACGGGACGAAGTCTTCAATCTTGTATCTTCATAGTCCAAGAGTCCGGCTGAAGGTATAGTCCGGCCATCCGGACACCCCCTAATCCAGGACTCCCTCACTCATAGTCAGAGGAACATGTATAAGTCATGAAGAAAGCAATAGCAATAAAACTAAACGATCTTTATGCTAAGCTAACAGATGGGTCTTGTCCATCACATCATCTTCTATATCTAAATAGCTAGCCCCCACTAACCTATTTCTCTCAACATGTAAGCATGCCACCTCATCATTCAACAAGGATGGAAAAAGGCCCACCTTAGCATGCACCCATGCATAAGTAAATGCTACCTCAACATGCAAACATGCATGGAAATTTCATTTTATTCATATTTAGTAAATATTTATAATTATACAATAATTTTACACAATGAACCATTTGTATTTTTATTTTAGTTGTCATATTATTCCAAATCTTCATGTTCCATATAAGCAAATCTCATTAGAATATATTGTAAAATATTCCCGCAACAACGTGTAGGATTTCATCTAGTTCTCTATTGATGTGATCCCGTTCATCAAATGACAACACATGTCTATGGTTAGGAAACTTAACCATCTTTGATTAACGAGCTGGTCAAGTAGAGGCATACTAGGGACATTCAGTTTTGTCTATGTATTCACACATGTCCTAAGTTTTCGGTTAATACAATTCTAGCATGAATAATAAAAATTTATCATGATATAAAGAAATATAAATAACAACTTTATTATTGCCTCTAGGGCATATTTCCTTCAGTGATCCGCGCATGGCTTCGCCTAAGCACTACATGAATATGACCGGAGGCGTAAACTATGGAGGGGGGCGCCACACATGGCTAACAATGTTTGTTGTGTGTTGTAGCGGTGCCCCCCTCATATATATAGGTTGGAGGGGAGGAGAGGCAGACAAGGTGGCGCCCCAAGCAATTCGGCCTCCCCCCTTTCCTATTCCTATTCGGAGTAGGAAGGGAAGAGGGGGAAGGGGGAATCCTATTCCCTTTTTTTCCTTTCCTCCTTCCCCTTTTCTACTACAATTTGGAAAGCCCATATGGGGAGCACACCAGCCCCTTTGTGGCTGGTGTGTTTCCCCTCTTGGCCCATAAGGCCCATATCTTTTGCCGGGGGTGCCCGGAACCCCTTCCGGTGACCCGATATGTACCCGGTACCCTCCGGAACACTTCCGATGTCTGAATACCATCGTCCTATATATCAATCTTTACCTCTCAACCATTTCGAGACTCCTCATCATGTCTGTGATCTCATCCGGGACTCCTAACAATATTCGGTCACCAAATCACATAACTCATATAATAAAAAATCGTCATCGAACGTTAATCGTACGGACCCTACGGGCTCGAGAACTATGTAGACATGACAGAGATACCTCTCTGGTCAATAACCAACAGTGGAACCTGGATGATCATATTGGTTCCACATATTCTACAAAGATCTTTATCGGTCATACCGTAATGACAACATACATTATTCCCTTTGTCATTGGTATGTTACTTGCCCGAGATTCGATCGTCGGTACCTTCATACCTTGTTCAATCTCGTTACTGGCAAGTCTCTTTACTCGTTCCATAATGCATCATCACACAACTAACTCATTAGTCACATTGCTTGCAAGGCTTATTATGATGTGCATTACCGAGAGGGCCCAGAGATACCTCTCCGATACTCGGAGTGACAAATCCTATTCTCGATCTATGCCAACCCAAAAAACACCTTCAGAGATACCTATAGAGCATCTTTATAAATACCCAGTTACGTTGTGACGTTTGATAGCACACAAGGTATTCCTCCGGTATCCGGGAGTTGTATAATCTCATAGTCAAAGGAATATGTTGAAGGAAATATGCCCTAGAGGCAATAATAAAGTTGTTATTTATATTTCCTTATATCATGATAAATGTTTATTATTCATGCTAGAATTGTATTAACCGGAAACTTAGTACATGTGTGAATACATAGAAAAAATAGAGTGTCCCTAGTATGCCTCTACTTGACTAGCTCATTAATCAAAGATGGTTAAGTTTCCTGACCATAGACATGTGTTGTCATTTGATGAACGGGATCACATCATTAGAGAATGATGTGATGGACAAGACCCATCCATTAGCTTAGCACTATGATCATTTAATTTATTGCTATTGCTTTCTTCATGACTTATACATGTTCCTATGACTATGAGATTATGCAACTCCCGAATACCGGAGGAGCACTTAGTGTGCAATCAAACGTCAGAACATAACTGGGTGATTATAAAGATGCTCTACAAGTATCTCCAATGGTGTTTGTTGAGTTGGCATAGATCGAGATGATGATTTGTCACTCCGATTATCGGAGATGTATCTCTAGGCCCTCTCGGTAATGCACATCACTATAAGCCTTGCAAGTAATGTGATTAATGAGTTAGTTGCGGGATGATGCATTACAGAACGAGTAAAGAGACTTGTCGGTAACGAGATTGAACTAGGTATTGAGATACCTGAAGGAAATATGCCCTAGAGGCAATAATAAAGTTGTTATTTATATTTCCTTATATCATGATAAATGTTTATTATTCATGCTAGAATTGTATTAACCGGAAACTTAGTACATGTGTGAATACATAGACAAACAGAGTGTCACTACTATGCCTCTACTTGACTAGCTCGTTGAATCAAAGATGGTTAAGTTTCCTAGCCATAGACATGAGTTGTCATTTGATTAACGGGATCACATCATTAGAGAATGATGTGATTGACTTGACCCATCCGTTAGCTTAGCACGATGATCGTTTAGTTTGTTGCTATTGCTTTCTTCATGACTTATACATGTTCCTATGACTATGAGATTACGCAACTGCCGAATACCGGAGGAACACTTTGTGTGCTACGAAGCGTCACAACGTAACTGGGTGATTATAAAGGTGCTCTACAGGTGTCTCCGAAGGTACTTGTTGGGTTGGCAGAGATCAAGATTAGGATTTGTCACTCCGATTGTCGGAGAGGTATCTCTGGGCCCTCTCGGTAATGCACATCACTATAAGCCTTGCAAGCATTGTGACTAATGAGTTAGTTGCGGGATCATGCATTACGGAACGAGTAAAAGACTTGCCAGTAACGAGATTGAACTAGGTATGAGGATATCGACGATCGAATCTCGGGCAAGTAACATACTGATGACAAAGGGAACAACGTATGTTGTTATGCGGTTTGACCGATAAAGATCTTCGTAGAATATGTAGGAGCCAATATGAGCATCCAGGTTCCGCTATTGGTTATTGATCGGAGACGAGTCTCGGTCACGTCTACATAGTTCTCGAAACCATAGGGTCCACACGCTTAATGTTCGGTGACGACCGGTATTATGAGTTTATGTGTTTTGATGTACTGAAGGTAGTATGGAGTCCCGGATGAGATTGGGGACATGCCGAGGAGTCTTGAAATGGTTGAGACGTAAAGATCGATATATTGGACGACTATATTCGGACATCGGAAAGGTTCCGAGTGATTTGGGTATTTTTCAGAGTACCAGAGAATTACGGGAATACGAGGGAAGAAGTATTGGGCCTCATGGGCCAAGTGGTGGAAGAGAGGAGGCAGGACAAGGCAGGGCGCGCGGCCCCCCTAGCCCAAACCGAATTGGACTAGGGGGGCGGCCCCCCATTCCTCCTTTCCTCCTTCTCCTTCCTTCTCCCTCCCTTCCTCTTGGTGGACTCCTACTAGGACTTTGAGTCCTAGTAGGACTCCACACTTGGGCGCGCCTCTGGGGCCGGTCAGCCTCCCCTCCTCTCCTCCTTTATATACTCAGGCAAGGGGCACCCCATAGACACACAAGTTGATCAATTGATCTTTTAGCCGTGTGCGGTGCCCCCTCCACCATAATCCACCTCGGTCATATCGTAGCGGCGCTTAGGCAAAGCCCTGCGTCGGTAGCATCATCATCACCGTCATCACGCCGTCGTGCTGACAGAACTCTCCCTTGAAGCTCCGCTGGATCGGAGTTTGTGGGACGTCACCGAGCTAAACGTGTGCTGGACTCGGAGGTGCCGTACGTTCGGTACTTGGATCGGTCGGATCGTGAAGACGTACGACTACATCAACCACGTTCTCATAACACTTCCGCTTACGGTCTACGAGGGTACGTAGACGATACTCTCCCCTCTCGTTGCTATGCATGACCATGATCTTGCGTGTGCGTAGGATTTTTTTTGAAATTACTATGTTCCCTAACAGTGGTATCAGACCCAGGTTTATGGGTAGATGTTATATGCACGAGTAGAACACAAGTGAGTTGTGGGCGATACTAGTCATACTGCTTACCAACATGTCATACTTTGGTTCTGCGGTATTGTTGGATGAAGCGGTCCGGACCGACATTACGCGTACGCTTACGCGAGACTGGTTCTACCGACGTGCTTTGCACATAGGTGGCTGGCGGGTGTTAGTTTCTCCAACTTTAGTTGAACCGAGTGTGACTACGCCTGGTCCTTGTTGAAGGTTAAAACAACACTAACTTGACGAAATATCATTGTGGTTTCGATGCGTAGGTAAGAATGGTTCTTGCTCAGCCCGTAGCAGCCACGTAAAACTTGCAACAACAAAGTAGAGGACGTCTAAGTTGTTTTTGCAGGGCATGTTGTGATGTGATATGGTCAAGGCATGATACTATAGTTTATTGTATGCATGACCATGATCTTGCGTGTGCGTAGGAATTTTTTTGAAATTACTACGTTCCCCAACAGTGGTATCAGATCTAGGTTTATGGGTAGATGTTATATGCACGAGTAGAACACAAGTGAGTTGTGGGCGATACTAGTCATACTGCTTACCAGCATGTCATACTTTGGTTATGCGGTATTGTTGGATGAAGCGGCCCGGACCGACATTACGTGTACGCTTACGCGAGACTGGTTCTACCGACGTGCTTTGCACACAGGTGGCTGGCGGGTGTTAGTTTCTCCAACTTTAGTTGAACCGAGTGTGACTACACCCGGTCCTTGTTGAAGGTTAAAACAACACTAACTGGACGAAATACCATTGTGGTTTTGATGCGTAGGTAAGAACGGTTCTTGCTCAATCCGTAGCAGCCACATAAAACTTGCAACAACAAAGTAGAGGATGTCTAAGTTGTTTTTGTAGGATATGTTGTGATGTGATATGGTCAAGGCATGATGCTATATTTTATTGTATGAGATGATCATGTTTTGTAACGGAGTTATAGGCAACTGGCAGGAGCCATATGGTTGTCGCTTTATTGTATGCAATGCAATCGCCCTGTAATTGCTTTACTTTATCACTAAGCGGTAGCGATAGTCGTAGAAGCAATAGTTGGCGAGACGACAATGATACTACGATGGAGATCAAGGTGTCGCGCCGGTGACGATGGTGATCATGACGGTGCTTTGGAGATGGAGATCAAAGGCACAAGATGATGATGGCCATATCATATCAATTATATTGATTGCATGTGATGTTTATCCTTTATGCATCTTATTCTGCTTGATTGACGGTAGCATTATAAGATGATCTCTCACTAAATTTCAAGGTACAAGTGCTCTCCCTGAGTATGCACTATTGCCAAAGTTCGTCGTGCCAAGACACCACGTGATGATCGGGTGTGATAAGATGATCGGGTGTGATAAGATCTACGTTCACATACAACGGGTGCAAGCCAGTTTTGCACATGCAAAAATACTCGGGTTAAACTTGACGAGCCTAGCATATGCAGATATTGTAACATCCCAAATTTTCAATTTGGAATGTTATACATTAGATCATCATTGCATATCATATTTTATTGCATTTTGGCTAGATCCTAGAAATTCTACGCAACTCAAGGACCCACGGAGAGAGTTGGGAATTTTGTTATTTTCATATTTGAGTTTTTCTCAAATTTTGGAAAGAGGATCATTTGATTTTAATTATTTTATCTTCGAATATTTCTTTTAAAACAGAAAGAGGATAAAATGACTTCCTCAAAATAAAGAAATATCGAAGATTTAATATTAAAATCAAATAAGATTTTTATTCGGAGTTTTATCGCTATTTTATTGGAATTTGGAAAAATATGCATTTTTCAAAATTGCATTTTAGGCCCAAATAAATGTTCACCTTGTCCGGCTTATTTTTTATAGGACAGGGAAAATTTATTTCAGAATTTTTGGAGTCTGTTTACTATTTCTTTTCTTTCTTTTTCTGCACGTCGGATTTTTTTTAAAAAAAGTCAAACTGACTCCGGGCCGTATCCGAGCGGGACTCCGCCCGGGGGGACTTTATAAGCCGCGCCACCCGAGCCGCCGAGGCCTAACCGCAGCCGAAGCCCACCGCCGCCCAAACCCTAACCCTAACCGCGCCCCGCCGCCGTGCCTTGCCGCCGCCCCGCCGCCCGCGCCGCCGCCCGCTGCCCGTCGCCGCCGACCACCACCGCCGGACCCGCCACCGCCCTCGCCGGAGTCGTCGAGGTAGCCGGAGCTGCCGCCGCGGTTTTCGTTACAGAACCGTCCGTTTTTTTAGAACCCTAGATCCGTTTTTAGATCCGGTTCGGTTTTTTCCCGGTTTAGTTAAATAGCGGACGCCCGTTCGTACGTTCGTTTTAACGAACGGTTTTCGTCCGTTAGCCGCAGACAGCGAACGTTCGTTCGTTAGCCTGTTCATCAGTTTTTCTTTTTCTCGGATTTTCCGTGATTATTTGTGATCGTGATTTCTGATCCGATTTTCGTTTTAGTATAACTTTTCGCTCGTTTATCGAAATCAGGCAATTCAAGCGCCTTGAGTTTCGTCTCAAAACCCTCTTTCTATTTAATCAACTTGAACAAGATTTTGCTACTATAAAATTTGACTTTAGACCATATTAGTAAATGAAGCTTGTTTCTTTCGCCGTTTGGGTTTTGTTGCTTCGTTTGATTTGATTCTTTTTGCCAACCAGAGTTCTTAAGTTGAACTTTCTGGTTAGATCTCTTATTTGAGTTTTACCCGTGCCCCTGCTTGATTGTTTATTGTATGCTTGTTTCATTGCGATAGAGCACCCGGAATGCGAAGCGTGCTACATCGAGTCTCTAGGTTTCACGGATCATCAGCAAGGCAAGTAACACTTTGATCATACCTCTTTACTACCCAGTTTTTATGCATTAGCTTCGACCCTCAAACACTTGCATGGTTAGGATCTGAATAAATTATGGGTTGGGAAGTAGATGAGGTAGTACCTATTCACCTATTTATTATCAAACCCTGGGAGTTACTTCTATGTTATGCTTATATTGCCATGCAATGCTCGTAGACGTGGATTGGGTTTGAGTGTATTCATGACAGATGTGAGATTGTTAATTAATGGTTCAACTTAAGGTGGCAACTTTAATACATATCTGGGTGGATTGAGGCACCTGGTGTCTCCAGTGATTGCCTGTATTTTTGGAAATCCCGGGGTACCGTGTGATTTTCCTATGGACTGCCACCCAGGCTCAAAGGGATCATAAGATTATTCATGCTGGAAACTTCCTTGTGCAGCCACATGCCATTATGGGCTCTGGCATAGTTGAGTAAGTTGTGGGATACCTTTCTATGATGGGCTAGCAGATGTAGGGGATTGTAGGTGTACCGGCCTATATATCGGTTAAGGGGACCTCTTCGGAAAGACTGTGTCTTGGTCATCCATTTCTCAAACATTATGTAGTGTGAGAAATCCAACGGAGGAGATCAAGTCTTGTGGGGAAAAGTGCACAAACCTCTGCAGAGTGTAAAAACTAATCATGGTTAGCCGTGTCCCCGGTTATGGACATCTTGAGTATCTAGTTCTTGGATTATCATGTGGATCTCATCACCCTTAAATATAATTTGAGTGGGTTATTAATTACTTTTAATTGGGATTGAGATGGGGTTTACCATTCTCAATGTTTAATAACTACCATGATAGTTAAGTAAAATTTATTCCTTTGCAGTAGGGAAAAATTGGCTTTTCGCAAAATCTATTAACCATACAGCCTCCACCAGCCATATATGCATGTAGTGATAGCATTGTTCTATTCATTACTCTCTTGTGTTACACTGTCAGCATATTCCATGTGCTAACCCGTTTTTCGGGCTGCAACGTATCATGTTGCAGACTTTTCAGATGACGAGTAAGGAGCCTTAGGTCGTGATCTTTCACTCAGTGATGCCGTTGGAGTTGATGGACTCACTTTATCTTCCAAGCCTTCCGATGTTATCGTATTTAGGTGGCCTGAAGCCATATTTATTGTAATATGTTCTCTTTTGAGACATTCGATGTAATAAGTGTGTGATTGCTACTCTGTTATAAATCCTTCAAGTACTGTGTGTGTCAGCATTACCGATCCAGGGATGACACTTATGCACAGAGATCGGACTGTTTGAGGTCTGGTCGCTACAAAGATGGTATCAGAGCACACGCTGACTGTAGGACACGACCACTAAGCCAAAACCCTAGATCACTACTCTCTTCTCATTTCTGACTCCTCTCCATTTTCTATTCTTTAGGATGGCGGACGCAAGGAACAAGTTTGCACAACCGGATGAAGACACACCTTTTGGACGCCACATGAAGGAAGTCACTAGGTACCTAAACATCAGAATACCAAGCTTCACCGGGACTTACAACGCCACTTTACCAGAAGAGGAGCGCTGGATGATTCAAGTTCAAGTTCCAGGAAGGACATTCACGCCAGTCACTAAGCCCATAGAGTTTTCCTTTGATGCACCAACCTGGAGTCTAGGAAAGAGTATGGCAGCTCACATTACCATGGGACGCATTGGAGAAGTTTACCACAAGGAGCTTAAGGATAATATCTACCAGATTTTGGGCGCCGAGATGAGCAATGGGAGATGATCAACACCAGGAAGGATAGATCGATTGCCGCTTTCATCCAGGAGTTAAACCAGCACATTCGTCGTCAGGAGAATCGGATGTGCGCATGCATGATAGATCTGAAGAAGGAAATGACAAGGATCATGGAGCTTGAGGAAGAACTCAAGGCAACTCGCGAAGATTACGAGGAGGAAATCGTCGTACTAGTGGAGAAGAATGATGACCTGGAAAGGAAGCTAGGAGTATTCATGGGAGACCCCGCGCCAGGAGGAGAAGATGACGGTTCCACTTGCCCGGAGAACTACATCATCATCGACGACACCGACTCGGACCCCGACGATAGTGATGATGACTATGTTGATGAAGCTGGAGCAGATATCATGGAGTCTTCGACTGATCAATATTTCTAGTCGACCACCATATCAGTAGTAGTATTCCACCATGTAAATAGTATAGTGCAAGCACTTTGTAACGATAGTTCTAGACCGATTGTATGCCCTTGCTTGATTGATTGAGTGATATGATTGTGTTTGTCTCATGTGCATATGGGTAGTGTTTTCTCACTAGACCTCATTCTATTCTATTCTCTTCCCTCTAAACCCTCAGATGCCTCCGAGACGTGACCCCGAATTTACCTTTTCCACTGGAGCTCACTCAGTTGATCCAGCAGCAGAATACCCTGATGCAGTTGTTAGTTCAGAACCAAGGCAACAACAACAACAACAACCCACCACCACCACCCAGTTGACAATTTAGCCCGTTTTCTGAGGTTGCAGCCGCCGGTATTTTCCAGTAGAACCAAGCCGATAGTGGCAGATGATTGGCTCCGCGGGATTGGAAGGGAGCTAACCACTGCAGGATGCACATATGCTGAGAAGGTGCGTTTTGCCGCGCACCAATTGGATGGACCAGCAGCCTCATGGTGGGAGAATTACACTGTCACCTATCCTATAGCCACTGTTACATGGGACCAGTTCCAGCAGGCTTTTCGCACTACCCATGTATCAGCAGGAGCTATGGCCATAAAGAAGCGTGAGTTTCGCAACTTACGCCAAGGAGGACGCACCAGCCAGTATGTGGATGACTTTAGCAAGCTAGCACGTTATGCCCCAGATGACGTTGCTACGGATGCAGCTAAGAAGGAGAAGTTTTTGGAAGGACTAAATGATGAGCTGAGCATGCAGTTGCTGGTAGCAACCGTTAATAACTACCAATAGTTGGTAGATAGAGCTCTCATGATTGAAGGGAAGCAACAACAGATTGATAACTGTAAGAGGAAGTATGGACAAGGGAAGTATAATTTGGGAGCCCAGCAGAGACCCCGTCTTACACCGAACTCGGGAGGACTTGTGCATAACCATGGAGGCCACACTCACAATGGAGGAAGTTCTCACAACCATAGTGGCTCCAAGAATGGTGATGGAGGAAGCAACGGACAGAACCGTTCCAACCCAGTAACGCCCGCCAAGAAAGATCTAAGCCATGTTACTTGCTACAAGTGCCAGAAGACCGGACATTACGCCAATGAATGTCCTGAAGCTAAGAATGGAAACAACAATGGAAGTTCCGGGAAGAAGCCCAACCCTTTCAACAGGGGACAAGTGAACCACGTTAACGTGGAGGAGATTGAAGCCCAGCCAGATGCAGTAATAGGTAAGTTTTTGGTTAAGTCTTTTACTACAGTCATACTTTTCGATACTGGTGCATCGCATTCATACATATCAAGGGGATTTGCGGATAAGTATAAACTGCCCACCAAAGTTCTTAGTACACCTATGTTAGTGAGCTCCCCAGGAGCAGAGTATATGGCAAGCCAAGGATGTTTTCAGATACCGTTGGCCATAGGTAGGCACGTTTTCCCCTCAGATCTGATAATTCCGGAGTCGCAAGGTTTGGATGTGATTCTGGGTATGGATTGGCTATCGATGTATGGAGGGAACATCGATCGCGCTAATAAGTCAATTTTGCTCACCATCCCAGAAGGAAGAAGGATCAAGTATGTATCCTGGCATGTGCCGATTAGGACTCAAGTAAATTCCTTATCAGGAGTTGTACAGGAGGAAGTACCAGTGGTGAAGGAATTCCCTGATGTATTTCCCGAAGAGTTGCCAGGCATGCCACCGGATAGAGACATCGAGTTTTTGATTGAGCTTTTGCCAGGCACAGGGCCAATATCTAAGAGACCGTACATGATTTAGAGGAAATTAAGAAGCAGATTAAGGAGTTACCAGATAAAGGTTATATTCGCCCAAGTTCGTCACCTTGGGGATCACTAGTACTTCTAGTGGAGAAGAAGGATGGATCGTTAAGGATGGTCATTGATTATCGTGGATTGAATGAAGTAACGATCAAGAACAAGTACCCACTGCCGATGATCAATGATTTGTTTGATCATCTGCAAGGAGCTAAGGTGTTTTCCAAGATCGATCTGTGATCCGGGTACCACCAGTTGAAGATTCGAGAGCAGGATATACCTAAGACAGCTTTTACCACGAGGTACGGGCTATATGAGTATACCGTTATGTCATTTGGCCTGACTAATGCACCTGCCTATTTCATGAACATGATGAACAAGGTGTTTATGGAGTTTTTGGATAAGTTTGTTGTGGTGTTCATTGATGATATTCTGGTCTACTCGAAGAATAAAGAGGAGCATAAGGAGCATTTGCGTTTAGTACTTGGGAAGCTCAGAGAACATCAGCTATACGCCAAGTTCAGCAAGTGTGAGTTTTGGTTGAAGGAAGTTGGATTCCTTGGACATGTTATATCCGGAGAAGGAATAGCGGTAGACCCCAACAAAGTCGTCACTATGAAAAATTGGGAGGCACCCACGACAATTGGAGAAATCCGAAGTTTCCTTAGACTCACGGGATACTACCGGAGGTTCATTGAGAATTTCTCGAAGATTGCAAAGCCTATGACGGAGTTGTTGAAGAAGGACACCAAGTTCAAATGGACTAAGGAATGTGAGGCTAGTTTTCAGGAATTGAAGAAATGTTTGGTTACATCACCAGTGTTGATTCTAGCAGATCAACACAAAGATTACGAAGTATACTACGACGCTTCTTGTCGAGGACTTGGAGCAGTGCTTATGCAGGAAGGAAGAGTTGTTTCATATGCCTCACGACAGCTTAAACCCCATGAGTTAAATTATGCTATGCATGATTTGGAGTTAGCAGCCGTAGTGCATGCGTTGAAGACTTGGAGACATTTTCTCATCGGAAACCATTGTGAGGTATACACGGATCACAAGAGTTTGAAGTATATCTTCACGCAGAAGCAGTTGAATCTCAGGCAGAGGAGATGGTTGGAACCCATAAAGGATTATGATATGAAGTTGCACTATCATCCCGGAAAGGCTAACGTAGTAGCCGATGCGTTGAGCCGCAAGAGTCATGTCAATACACTCATGATAGGAGAGTTACCAAAGGAGTTAGTGCTACGTCTTGAGCTTGCATTGGTTTTCCCCGAAGAGGAAGGGATGATGTAGCAGAGTAGCATAAGTATTTCCCTGAGTTTTTGAGAACCAAGTTATCAATCCAGTAGGAGGCCACGCTCAAGTCCCTCGTACCTGCACAAAACGATAGCTACTCGCAACCAACGCGATTAGGGGTTGTCAATCCCTTCACGGTCACTTACGAGAGTGAGATCTGATAGATATAATATTTTTGGTATTTTTGGTATAAAGATGCAAAGTAAAAAGTAAAACCAAAGTAGAAAAGCAAAGCGAGATTAAATTGATGGAGATTGATATGATGAGAATAGACCCGGGGGCCATAGGTTTCACTAGTGGCTTCTCTCAAGAGCATAAGTATTCTATGGTGGGTGAACAAATTACTGTTGAGCAATTGACAGAATTGAGCATAGTTATGAGAATATCTAGGCATGATCATGTATATAGGCATCACGTCCATGACAAGTAGACCGAAACGATTCTGCATCTACTACTATTACTCCACTCATCGACCACTATCCAGCATGCATCTAGAGTATTAAGTTAAAAACAGAGTAACGCCTTAAGCAAGATGACATGATGTATAGAGATAAATTCATGCAATATGAAATAAACCCCATCTTGTTATCCTCGATGGCAACGATGCAATACGTGCCTTGCTGCCCCTTCTGTCACTGGGAAAGGACACCGCAAGATCGAACCCAAAGCTAAGCACTTCTCCCATGGCAAGAACTACCAATCTAGTTAGCCAAACCAAAGGGATAATTCGAAGATACTTGCAAAGATAACCAATCATACATAAAAGAATTCAGAGAAGATTCAAATATTATTCATAGATAGACTTGATCATAAACCCACAATTCATGGGTCTCAACAAACACACCACAAAAAGAAGATTACATCGAATAGATCTCCACAAGAGAGGGGAAGAACTTTGTATTGAGATTCAAAGAGAGAGAAGAAGCCATCTAGCTACTAACTATGGACCCGAAGGTCTGAGGTAAACTACTCACACTTCATCGGAGGGGCTAGGATGATGTAGAAGCCCTCCGTGATGACGGCCCTCTTCCGACGGAGCTCCGGAACAGGCCCCAAGATGGGATCTCGTGGATACAAAAAGTTGCGGCGGTGGAATTAGGTTTTTGGCTCCTGTTCTGATCGTTTGGGGGTACGTGTGTATATATAGGAGGAAGGAGTACGTCGGTGGAGCACCGAGGGGACCACGAGGCAGGGGGGCGCGCCCTAGGGGGGCACCCCCCACCCTCGTGACCTCCTCTTTGACTCCCTGGAGTAGGGTCCAAGTCTCCTGGATCACGTTCGGTGAGAAAATCACGTTCCCGAAGATTTTATTTCGTTTGGACTCTGTTTGATATTCTGTTTCTCCGAAACACTGAAATAGGCAAAAAACAGCAATTCTGGGCTGGGCCTCTGGTTAATAGGTTGGTCCCAAAAATAATATAAAAGTGGAAAATAAAGCCCAATATAGTCCAAAACAGTAGATAATATAGCATGGAGTAATCAAAAATTATAGATATGTATCAGGCATCCCCAAGCTTAATTCCCGCTCGTCCTCGAGTAGGTAAATGATAAAAAGAGAATTTTTGATGCGGAGTGCTACTTGGAATAATTTCAATGCAAATCTTCTTAATTGTGGTATGATTATTCAGATTAGAAAGATTCAAGACACAAGTTTATATTGACATAAAAATAATAATACTTCAAGCATACTAACAAAGCAATTATGTCTTCTCGAAATAACATGGCCAAAGAAAGTTATCCCTACAAAATCATATAGTCTGTCTATGCTCCATCTTCACCACACAAAGTATTTAAATCATGCACAACCCCGATGACAAGCCAAGCAATTGTTTCATACTCTAACTTTTTCAAAAAAATCAATCTTCACGCAATACATGAGTGTGAGCCATGGATGTAGCACTATAGGTGGAATAGAATGGTGGTTGTGGAGAAGACAAAAAGGAGAAGATAGTCTCACATCAACTAGGCGTATCAACGGGCAATGGATATGCCCATCAATAGATATCAATGTGAGTGAGTAGGGATTGCCATGCAACGGATGCACTAGAGCTATAAATGTATGAAAGCTCAACAAAAGAAACTAGTGGGTGTGCATCCAACTTGCTTGCTCACGAAGACCTAGGGCAATTTGAGGAAGCCCATCATTGGAATATACAAGCCAAGTTCTATAATGTAAAATTCCCACTAGTATATGAAAGTGACAACATATGAGACTCTCTATATGAAGAACATGGTGCTACTTTGAAGCACAATATATGAGACTTGCTATATCATGGTGCTACTTTGAAGCACAAGTGTGGAAAAAAAGATAGTAGCATTGCCCCTTTTTATTTATTTTCTTTTTTTGGGCCTTCTTTTTTTTCTTTGGCCTTTTTTTGGGACAATGCTCTATTGAATGATGATCATCACACTTTTATTTATTTATAACTCAATGATTACAACTCGATTCTAAAACAAAGTATGACTCTATATGGATGCCTCCGGCGGTGTACCGGGATATGCAATGAATCAAGAGTGACAAGTATGAAGAAATTATGAACGGTGGCTTTGCCACAAATACTATGTCAACTACATGATCATGCTAAGCAATATGACAATGATGAATGTGTCATGATGAACTAGATGGTGGAAAGTTGCATGGCAATATATCTCGGAATGGCTATGGAAATGCCATAATAGGTAGGTATGGTGGCTGTTTTGAGGAAGGTATATGGTAGGTGTATGATACCGGCGAAAGGTGCGCGGTATTAGAGAGGCTAGCAAAGGTGGAAGGGTGAGAGTGCGTATATTCCATGGACTCAACATTAGTCATTAAGAACTCATATACTTATTGCAAAAATCTAGAAGTTATCAAAGCAAAGTATTACGCGCATGCTCCTAGGGGGATAGATTGGTAGGAAAAGACCATCGCTCGTCCCCGACCGCCACTCATAAGGAAGACAATCAATAAATAAATCATGCTCCCACTTCATCACATAACGGTTCACCATACGTGCATGCTACGGGAATCACAAACTTTAACACAAGTATTCTTTAAATTCACAACTACTCAACTAGCATGACTTTAATATTATCACCTCCATATCTCAAAACAATTATCATGCTTCAATCTTTTCTTAGTATTCAACACACTCAAAAGAAAGTTTCACAAATCTTGAATACCAAGCATATTATTATTAAGAAAATTACCATGCTATTAAGGGACTCTTTGTAACGACCCGACCCAAAACCGGTCAAGTCTCTGTGTAGCTGTACCATCCCAAGATCATGCTGGCACACACAGTACATTGATGAAAAGATTCAAAGTTCAATCACACCTGAATTTATTACACGATTCTCATATCGAGTCTTTATTACAATAGAATAAATTCGGCCGAAGGCCAACTCATGAGAAATAAACTAAATAAAGTTGCGGAAGCGTAGACGAATAGCGAGTCCATCCGACTCCATAGGGCAATCGCCAAGCGTGGATCGTAGCCTCACTCCTGGTCGGAAAACTCCTCTGCAACATAAGACATTGCAGCCGTGTAGGTCAGCATTTTGAATATGCCGGCAAGTCATGAAGAGAGAACAACACTAAAATTTCTAACACTATATGCAATTTGGCTGTGGGGCTCTAAGTTTTATGTTTTTGCGAAAAGCCAATTTTTCCCTATAACAAAGGACTTGCTTGCAATTACTACAAAATGTTGGTTGTTATTGAGATGGTTCCGCCAACCAATGTCGCATTCCCAATTATTAAATAACCCCTCAATTAATTTATTAAGTTTGGTGTTGAGATTTCCGAAATACTCCAGTTTCCAGAGGCTCATTTGTCCGTAACCAGGGACACGGCTAATCGATTAGGTTGTTACTCTGCAGAGTCTTGTGCACTTTACCTGCAAGAATCGTTCCCTCCTTTATGTCCTCGCACTGCCTGTTGTTTGAAGACGGGATGAATGAAACAGGGTCTTCCGTAGAGTTTCTCTAGGCACTGCCGGTGCCCATCCATGTCCTACCGTTCTTCTACATCTGCTGGCACCGTCCGTCCAGAGTCACGCCTAGGGTCAATCCAGCCAAAGCCCATAATGGCTTGCGGCTGCACAGGTAAGCTTCCGGTCAAGGTGTATCCATCCGTCTCTTCGTGGCTGGGTGAAGCTTTCCGCAAGATGTCATGGCGCTTCTCCATGCATCCCGGCCGTCCGCTGGTTTCTCCAGGGTGCCCGTCAACCGTCCTCCACCCCGTAGTGAATTTGAAGTCCATCTTGAGCTTGAAGTCATGGGGTTGTCATCATCTTGACTCTCACATATCCCTTATGAATCACTCAACCAACCCCGTCTATGAGCATAGCAAAATAAACTACATCATCCCGGGCAATGGTAACAAGGGGAATTGGGTTCATCCTACCTCATGATACTACCCAAGAACATAACTTAAAATTCTCCTACTGCATGCATGGTGGGGAGGAATAATTCTGATGCAACAAAATCATAGGTATTGTAAAACATGATCAAACGACTTGCCTGGCTGACGGTCTTCAAACGCTAGTGACTCGAGATAGCAAGCTTCGCACTCCGGAAATTCTATCGAGTCAAACAATAATCATATAAGCATACAATCATACAATCACTTAATGTAACAACGTGCTAACATAAATCATACAAAACAATCAAACCAAAACCAAAGAAAACTCAAAGAACTCCAAGCCAACAACTAGCAAGAAAAATAAAATAAACATTTTCTTTTCTGCAAATAAAAGTTCACCCTCTGTAACTACAGAAACTAATCTAAAATAAATTATAACATAGGTAAAATAAAAATTTAAAAATAACTAGAACAGCAGAAAACAACATCAAGCTAAATAAACTAGAAAAGCTTGTTTTCGCATAAAAACTATTTTTAATAAAGACTATAAATGCCCAAATAAATTCCTACTGCTAGGCAAGGTCGAAACAAAGCAGTGACAAAAAGAATCACTAAAATAAAATAATCCTAACTCAATTTATAACAGAAAAACTAATCTGACTAAAACTAATATAAAACAATTTTTAAAAACCTAAACACGGCCGAATCTAATTTTCTACAGAAATTATAGGAAATTTGCAAACTAGAGCAAAAATAATCAAGTAAAAATATTAAATAACCTAAAATATATAGATTTTTCAAGATTGGAACTATTCTGTTATAAAACAGAAACGAAAATAAAACTAAACAAAAACTAACGCGCTAACAGGCCGAAACAGTGGGCGTTCTAAAACTAAACATCGCTCATGTGTTGAGTAGGCTAATACGCGTATGGGTTAAAAAAACCGATCGGGCCGGTCTACACTAAACCGGAACTAAACCGTAAACTAAACCGATCTATTGAAAATAACCTAACCCTTCGCTAGTCTAATCTAAGCCGTGCATTGCAGATCGAACGGTGGAGGGGGGGTCCGGTGGCTTACAGTGGCGACGATGGACGACGGCGGCTCGGGCGATGGTGGCGGGGGTGCTCCGGTGATCCGGTGCGGCGACGGAGTCGTCGGGCGGGTGCGGCAGCTCGAGGGGAGGTCGGGGATGGAGTCAGTGGAGCTCGGGAACGACGGAGGCGGTCGGGGCGACGGTGACTGCTCCCTGGTGAGCTGCAACTCCGGCGAGCGGCGGTCGAGCTCGGGGGCGACGGCTTCGGCGGTTCCTGGGCGTTGAGAGGATGTCAAAGAGGTGCGGAACGAACAGGAGGTTCGGGTGGTGTAGCTTGGAAGCAAGGGGGATGCTCACCGGTGGCAGGCGGGACGGCGAACCGAGGCGGCGACGGCGAGATGCGTTTGGCGAGGGTGAGAGCTACGGGTGGAGTTGAGGTTAGGGTTTTAGGGGATTCGGAAGAGGAGAGGTAGGGCTATTTATAGGACAAAGTCTTGGGCGAGGGGATAGCCCGGACTAGGGTTTTAGCGAGGGCTCGGACTCGGCCGGCGCGAGCGCGTGCAGGATACGCGCGCATGGCTTGCGGGAGGAGGAAGACGGGGTGGGGCCGGTGCGTCGGTGAGAGAGGGAGAGGAGGGTTCGGTCGGGCGACCGAAGCGGAGGTGGCTCGGGCGTGTGCCGCGCTGGGCTGGCGTCCTTGGCGCTGGTTGGGCTGCGTCCTTGCTGGCTGGGCCGCCGGCCTGGCCAGCTCGGGTTTTTTTATTAAGGCAGAGAGAGAAAACTAAATATAGAGAAATCTAAAATATTTTTATATAGGACATATATATCAATAAAATCAGAAAAATAAATCCTACAACGTGAACATTTTTCCAGAGGCAAAACAGAAATAAAATAAAATCATTTTTTGTAGATTCCAAATAAAATCAAATTTTAATTCAAACTTTTTGGAAATATTTTCTTCTGACATTTTTGGAGTGTCATGTTAGCTCCTCATACTTTTTCCCAAGTATTTGTCAGGGATATTGAGGTAGATTTTCAAATGCCAAGTTGAATCCAAATTCAACCAAAACTCAAAAGCCTCTGAAAATTTCCAAATGTCACTCAAATCAAACAAAATGCATAGATGCTTAGCTAATAATTGTAAAACATTCCAAATTGAAAATTTGGGATGTTACACTCTCAAAATAATTTAAGTGAAGCATGAGAGATCAATAGTTTCTTTAAAACAAATCCACCACCGTGCTCTAAAAGATCTAAGTGAAGCACATAGAGCAAAATTATAACGCTCAAAAGATATAAGTGAAGCACATAGAGAAAAATTAACTATCTCAAAAGATATAAGTGAAGCACATAGAGCAAAACTACATAGCTCAAAAGATATAAGTGAAGCACATAGAGCAAAACTACTTAGCTCAAAAGATATAAGTGAAGCACATAGAGCAAAACTACATAGCTCAAAAGATATAAGTGAAGCACATAGAGTATTCTATCAAATTTAATTCATGTATGGCTCTCCCAAAAGGTGTGTACAGAAAGGAGGATTGTGGCATACTAAGACACAAAGACACAAATAATACAAGACGCTCCAAGCAAAACACATATCATGTTGGTGAATAAAAATATAGCTCCAAGTAAATTACCGATGGAAGTGGACGAAAGAGGGGATGCCTCCCGGGGCATCCCCAAGCTTTGACTTTTTGGTGTCCTTGGATTATCTTGGGGGTTCCATGTGCATCCCCAAGCTTAGGCTCTTGACACTCCTTGTTCCATGATCCATCAAAAGAATTCACCCAAAACTTGAAAACTTCACAACACAAAACTCAAAATAGAAAACTCGTGAGCTCCGTTAGCGAAAGAAAACAAAAGACCACTTCAAGGTACTGTAATGAACTCATTCTTTATTTATATTGGTGTTAAACCTACTGTATTCCAACTTCTCTATGGATTATAAACTATTTGACTAGCCATAGATTCATCAAAATAAGCAAACAACACACGAAAAACAGAATCTGTCAAAAACAGAACAGTCTGTAGTAATCTGTAGCTAACGCAAGATCTGGAACCCCAAAAATTCTAAAATAAATTTCTGGACGTCAGGCATTTATCTATTAATCATCTTCAAAAAGAATTAAATAAGTAGCACTCTTCAAATAAAAATGACAGCAGTTCTCGTGAGCGCTAAAGTTTCTGTTTTTTACAGCAAGTTCAACAAGACTTTCCCCAAGTCTTCCCAATGGTTCTACTTGGCACAAAAACTAATTAAACACAAAAAACACTACCAACACAGAGGCTAAATAATTTATTTATTACTAATCAGGAGCAAAAATCAAGGAATAAAAATAAAATTGGGTTGCCTCCCAACAAGCGCTATCGTTTAACGCCCCTAGCTAGGCATAAAAGCGAGGATATATCTAGGTATTGCCATCTTTGGTGGGAAATTCTTCGATGAGGCATCTATTTCCCTTAGGAATTTCTTTCTTTCTAGTGATTATCAAACTTTTAGGCACAAGATCGAAAAATTCATTTCTAGCAATCGGTTCCTTAATGATAGCAAAAAGATTAGGATGAATACTTATAGATTTAAGATCCACAGTTTCCTTACTAGATGATTCACCCTTATTTTTAGGAACATACATAAGCTTGGAAATTTTAGTAGGAGGACTTGGAGTATTCTTTACGGAAGAAAAAGCGGTTCCCAAGTTTGTAATGATACCCTCAAGTTTGTCAATTCTAGTAGAATCTAAGTTTATCTTCTCATTAACTATGGGTCCCTTTTCCTTAATATTTTTCAGAGTCATTCCTACTTTAGATCCATATTGAGTAATTTGATTGTGGATCTATTTATCTAGATTTTCAATTAATTCAATAGTAGCAACTTTATTTTCAATAATTTCAAGTCTTTGTATAACATGCTCCAAAGTTAACATGGTTCCATTCACCAAAAGAGGTGGTGAGCCAAATAAATTTAGCATAGCATTGTAAGAATCAAAGGTATGGCTACCCAAAAAGTTCCCTCCGGTAATGGTATCAAGGATATATCTATACCAAGGATTAACACCTACATAAAAATTACGGAGAAGAACTAAGGTAGATTGCTTCCTGGTAGATCTATTTTGAGCATTGCAAATTCTATACCAAGCATCTTTTAGATTTTCTCCCTCCCTTTGTTTAAAATTTAGAACTTCACTCTCGGGAGACAACGGAGAAGATATGAGACTAGCCATGATGATAAGAAAACAAACTAGCACACGAGCAAACAAGAGGCAAGTGGAAAAGAGAGGGAGGATAGAGAGAGAGGGCGAATAAATCGGCAAGGGTGAAGTGGGGGAGAGGAAAACGAGAGGCAAATGGAAAATAATGTAATGCGAGAGATAGGGATTGTGATGGGTACTTGGTATGTTGACTTTTTGCGTAGACTCCCCGGCAACGGCGCCAGAAATCCTTCTTGCTACGTCTTGAGCTTCCGTTGGTTTTCCCCGAAGAGGAAGGGATGATGCAGCAGAGTAGCATATGTATTTCCCTCAGTTTTTGAGAACCAAGGTATCAATCCAGTAGGAGGCCACGCTCAAGTCCCTCGTACCTGCTCAAAACGATAGCTACTCGCAACCAACACGATTAGGGGTTTTCAATCCCTTCACGGTCACTTACGAGAGTGAGATCTGATAGATATAATATTTTGGGTATTTTTGGTATAAAGATGCAAAGTAAAAAGTAAAAGCAAAGTAAAAAAGCAAAGCGAGATTAAAGTGATGGAGATTGATATGATGAGAATAGACCCTGGGGCCATAGGTTTCACTAGTGGCTTCTCTCAAGAGCATAAGTATTCTACGGTGGGTGAACAAATTACTGTTGAGCAATTGACAGAACTGAGCATAGTTATGAGAATATCTAGGCATGATCATGTATATAGGCATCACGTCCGTGACAAGTAGACCGAAACGATTCTGCATCTACTACTATTACTCCACTCATCGACCGCTATCCAGCATGCATCTAGAGTATTAAGTTAAAAACAGAGTAACACCTTAAGCAAGATGACATGATGTAGAGAGATAAATTCATGCAATATGAAATAAACCCCATCTTGTTATCCTCGATGGCAACGATGCAATACGTGCCTTGCTGCCCCTTCTGTCACTGGGAAAGGACACCGCAAGATCGAACCCAAAGCTAAGCACTTCTCCCATGGCAAGAACTACCAATCTAGTTGGCCAAACCAAACGGATAATTCGAAGATACTTGCAAAGATAACCAATCATACATAAAAGAATTCAGAGAAGATTCAAATATTATTCATAGATAGACTTGATCATAAACCCACAATTCATCGGTCTCAACAAACACACCGCAAAAAGAAGATTACATCGAATAGATCTCCACAAGAGAGGGGAAGAACTTTGTATTGAGATTCAAAGAGAGAGAAGAAGCCATCTAGCTACTAACTATGGACCCGAAGGTCTGAGGTAAACTACTCAGACTTCATCGGAGGGGCTAGGATGATGTAGAAGCCCTCCGTGATGACGGCCCTCTTTCGGCGGAGCTCCGGAACAGGCCCCAAGATGGGATCTCGTGGATATAGAAAGTTGCGGCGGTGGAATTAGGTTTTTGGCTCCTGTTCTGATTGTTTGGGGGTACATGTGTATATATAGGAGGAAGGAGTACGTCGGTGGAGCACCGAGGGGCCCACGAGGCAGGGGGGCGCGCCCTAGGGGGGCACGCCCCCACCCTCGTGACCTCCTCTTTGACTCCCTGGAGTAGGGTCCAAGTCTCCTGGATCACGTTCGGTGAGAAAATCACGTTCCCGAAGATTTTATTTTGTTTGGACTCCGTTTGATATTCTGTTTCTCCGAAACACTGAAATAGGCAAAAACAGCAATTCTGGGCTGGGCCTCCGGTTAATAGGTTAGTCCCAAAAATAATATAAAAGTGGAAAATAAAGCTCAATATAGTCCAAAACAGTAGATAATATAGCATGGAGCAATCAAAAATTATAGATACGTTGGAGACGTATCAGTTAGCAGAAGACCTTCGTGAGCTATGTTTGGAGATAGTTCCGAGAGGCTATGTAGCAGCTTTGGAGATTCAATCTACTTTGATGGATAATATCGGAGAAGCGCAGAAGACGGACAAGGAGATTGCCGAGATAAAGGAAAGGATGAGCAAAGGAAAAGCCAAGGGATTTCGTGAGGATGAGCATGATACCCTATGGTTTGAGGACCACATATATGTACCAAATGATCAGGAGATCAGGAAGCTGATTTTGTAGGAGGCCCATGACTCGCCATATTTGATTCACCCAGGAAATACCAAGATGTACTGGATCTAAAGGATAGATTCTGGTGGACCAGAATGAGGAAGGATATTGCGGAGTATGTAGCAGTTTGTGATGTATGTCAGAGAGTGAAGGCAGAGCATCAGAAGCCAGCAGGATTGCTGCAACCATTGCCGATACCCGAATGGAAGTGGGATAAGCTAGGCATGGACTTTATCACGGGATTACCCAGGACTCGTTCAGGCTATGACTCGATATGGGTTGTAGTCGATCGATTGACGAAAGTAGCTCACTTCATCCCAGTGAAGACCACTTACACCAGTGCTAAGTTGGCAAAGATATACATGACCAGGATCGTATGTCTGCATGGAGTTCTGAGGACGATTGTATCAGATAGAGGAACCCAGTTTACCTCAAAGTTTTGGAATCAGTTACATGAAACTTTGGGAACCAGGCTAGAGTTCAGTACGGCTTTTCACCCGCAGACGGATGGACAGACTAAGAGAGTCAATCATATTTTGGAGGACATGTTGAGAACCTGTGCGCTAGATGATGGATCTAGTTGGGACGATAATTTGCCTTACGCAGAGTTCTCTTACAACAACAGTTACCAAGCCAGTTTTGAAGATGGCCCCCTTCGAAGCACTATACGGAATGAGGTGCAGGACACCGTTGTTGTGGGACGAAGTTGGAGACTGACAGTTGTTTGGACCAGATTTGATTAAATAGTCTGAAGAGAAGGTTAGGTTGATTCACGAAAGACTCAAGGTAGCCCAATCCAGGAAGAAGAGCTATGCGGATTCTAAACGCAAGGAGACAACTTACGAAGTTGGAGACAGAGTGTATCTTCGTGTATCACCACTCCGAGGAGTTAAGCGCTTTGGAGTTAAAGGAAAGTTAGCACCATGTTTTGTGGGACCATACAAAGTTTTGGAACGTATGGGAGAAGTTGCTTACAAGTTGGAATTGCCCGAAGGATTGTCAGGAGTTCACGATGTGTTCCACGTTTCTCAGTTGAAAAAGTGCCACGCAGAGATGGCTGTTATTCCTCTGAGAGATACAGTACCACTGGAAGCGATACAGTTGGGTAGTGATTTGACATATGAGGAGAAACCAGTCAAGATACTCGAGTTTGCTAGCCGAGTCACACGCAGCGAAGTTATCAAGTTTTTCAAGGTTCAGTGGAGTCACCATACCGAATATGAAGCCACCTGGGAACGAGAGGAAGACCTACGGAAGGATCACCCACACCTATTTTCTAGCCAACCCGAATCTCGAGGGCGAGATTCATCTTAAGGGGGGTAGGTTTGTAACATCCCAAAATTTCAATTTGGAATGTTATACATTAGATCATCATTGCATATCATATTTTATTTCATTTGAGCTAGATCCTAGAAATTCTACGCAACTCAAGGACCCACGGAGAAAGTTGGGAATTTCATTATTTTCATATTTGAGTTTTTCTCAAATTTTTGAAAAGAGGATCATTTGATTTTAATTATTTTATCTTCGGATATTTCTTTTAAAAAAATAAAAGAGAGAGGATAAAATGACTTCCTCAAAATAAAGAAATATCGAAGATTTAATATTAAAATCAAATAAGATTTTTATTCGGAGTTTTATCGCTATTTTATTGGAATTATGAAAATATGCATTTTTCAAAATTGCATTTTAGGCCCAAATAAATGTTCACCTTGTCCGGCTTATTTTCTTGAGGATGGGGAAAATTTATTTCGGGATTTTTGGAGTCCGTTTAGTATTTTTTTTCTTTCTTTTTCTTCACGTCGGATTTTTTTTTTAAAGTCAAACCAACTCCGGGCCGTACCTGAGCAGGACTTCGCCCGGGGGGGCTTTATAAGCCGCGCCACCCGAGCCGCCGAGGCCCAACCATAGCCGAAGCCCACCGCCGCCCAAACCCTAACCCTAACCGCGCCCCTGAAGGAAATATGCCCTAGAGGCAATAATAAAGTTATTATTTATTTCCTTATATCATGATAAATGTTTATTATTCATGCTAGAATTGTATTAACCGGAAACATAATACATGTGTGAATACATAGACAAACAGAGTGTCACTAGTATGCCTCTACTTGACTAGCTCATTAATCAAAGATGGTTATGTTTCCTAACCATGGACAAAGAGTTGTCATTTGATTAATGGGATCACATCATTAGTTGAATGATCTGATTGACATGACCCATTCCATTAGCTTAGCACCCAATCGTTTAGTATGTTGCTATTGCTTTCTTCATGACTTATACATGTTCCTATGACTATGAGATTATGCAACTCCCGTTTGCCCGGAGGAACACTTTGTGTGCTACCAAACGTCACAACGTAACTGGGTGATTATAAAGACTCTACAGGTGTCTCCAAAGGTACATGTTGGGTTGGCGTATTTCGAGATTAGGATTTGTCACTCCGATTGTCGGAGAGGTATCTCTGGGCCCTCTCGGTAATGCACATCACATAAGCCTTGCAAGCATTGCAACTAATGAGTTAGTTGCGAGATGATGTATTACGGAACGAGTAAAGAGACTTGCCGGTAACGAGATTGAACTAGGTATTGAGATACCGACGATCGAATCTCGGGCAAGTAACATACCGATGACAAAGGGAACAACGTATGTTGTTATGCGGTCTGACCGATAAAGATCTTCGTAGAATATGTAGGAGCCAATATGAGCATCCAGTTTCCGCTATTGGTTATTGACCGGAGACGTGTCTCGGTCATGTCTACATTGTTCTCGAACCCGTAGGGTCCGCACGCTTAAGGTTTCGATGACAGTTATATTATGAGTTTATGAGTTTTGATGTACCGAAGTTAGTTCGGAGTCCCGGATGTGATCACGGACGACAGGAGTCTCGAAATGGTCGAGACATAAAGATTGATATATTGGACGGCTATATTCGGACACCGGAAGTGTTCCGGGGAAGTTTCGGATAAAACCGGAGCACCGGGGGGTTACCGGAACCCCCCGGGGTTAATGGCCTCATGGGCCTAAAGTGGAGAAGAGGAGGGGCTGCCAGGGCAGGCCACGCGCCCCCTCTCCCCCTAGTCCGAATTGGACAAGGAGGGAGGGGCGGCGCCCCCTCTCCTCTCTCCCTTCCTCCCCCCTCTCCTACTTGGACAAGGAAAGGGAGGGAGTCCTACTCCCGGTAGGAGTAGGACTCCTCCTGCGCGCCTCCTACTAGGGCTGGCCGCACCCCCCTTGGATCCTTTATATACGGAGGCAAGAGGCACCCCATAGACACAAGTTGATCCACGTGATCATATTCTTAGCCGTGTGCGGTGCCCCCCTCCACCATAGTCCTCGATAATATTGTAGCGGTGCTTAGGCGAAGCCCTGCGACAGTAGTACATCAAGATCGTCACCACGCCGTCGTGCTGACGGAACTCTTCCCCGACACTTTGCTGGATCGAGAGTCCGGGGATCGTCATCGAGCTGAACGTGTGCTAGAACTCGGAGGTGCCGTAGTTTCGGTGCTTGATCGGTCGGGCCGTGGAGACGTACGACTACATCAACCAAACGCTTCCGTTGTCGATCTACAAGGGTACGTAGATCACACTCTCCCCCTCTCTGTGCTATGCATCACCATGATCTTGCGTGTGCGTAGGAATTTTTTTGAAATTACTACGTCCCCAACAGTGGCATCCGAGCCTAGGTTTTATATGTTGATGTTATATGCACGAGTAGAACACAAGTGAGTTGTGGGCGATATAAGTCATACTGCTTACCAGCATGTCATACTTTGGTTCGGCGGTATTGTTGGACGAAGCGGCCCGGACCGACATTACGCGTACGCTTACGCGAGATTGGTTCTCCGACGTGCTTTGCACATAGGTGGCTTGCGGGTCAGTTTCTCCAACTTTAGTTGAACCGAGTGTGGCTACGCCCGGTCCTTGCGAAGGTTAAAACAGCACCAACTTGACAAACTATCGTTGTGGTTTTGATGCGTAGGTAAGATTGGTTCTTGCTTAAGCCCGTAGCAGCCACGTAAAACTTGCAATAACAAAGTAGAGGACGTCTAACTTGTTTTTGCAGGGCATGTTGTGATGTGATATGGTCAAGACATGATGCTAAATTTTATTGTATGAGATGATCATGTTTTGTAACCGAGTTATCGGCAACTGGCAGGAGCCGATATGGTTGTCGCTTTATTGTATGCAATGCAATCGCGCTGTAATGCTTTACTTTATCACTAAGCGGTAGCGATAGTCGTGAAGCATAGTTGGCGAGACGACAACGATGCTACGATGGAGATCAAGGTGTCGCGCGGTGACGATGGTGATCATGACGGTGCTTCGGAGATGGAGATCACAAGCACAAGATGATGATGGCCATATCATATCACTTATATTGATTGCATGTGATGTTTATCTTATGCATCTTATCTTGCTTTGATTGACGGTAGCATTATAAGATGATCTCTCACTAATTATCAAGAAGTGTTCTCCCTGAGTATGCACCGTTGCGAAAGTTCTTCGTGCTGAGACACCACGTGATGATCGGGTGTGATAGGCTCTACGTTCAAATACAACGGGTGCAAAACAGTTGCACACGCGGAATACTCAGGTTATACTTGACGAGCCAAGCATATACAGATATGGCCTCGGAACACGGAGACCGAAAGGTCGAGCGTGAATCATATAGTAGATATGATCAACATAGTGATGTTCACCAATGAAACTACTCCATCTCACGTGATGATCGGACATGGTTTAGTTGATTTGGATCACGTAATCACTTAGAGGATTAGAGGGATGTCTATCTAAGTGGGAGTTCTTTAAGTAATATGATTAATTGAACCTAAATTTATCATGAACTTAGTACCTGATAGTATCTTGCTTATGTATGTTTGATTGTAGATAGATGGCCCGTGCTGTTGTTCCGTTGAATTTTAATGCATTCCTTGAGAAAGCAAAGTTGAAAGATGATGGTAGCAATTACACGGACTGGGTCCCTAACTTGAGAATTATCCTCATTGTTTCACAAAAGAATTATGTCCTGGAAGCACCGCTGGGTGCCAGGCCTGCTGCTGGAGCAACACCAGATGTTATGAACCTCTGGCAGAGCAAAGCTGATGACTACTCGATAGTTCAGTGTGCCATGCTTTACGGCTTAGAATCGGGACTTCAACGACGTTTTGAACGTCATGGGCATATTGAGATGTCCAGGAAGTTGAAGTTAATATTTCAAGCAAATGCCCGGAATTGAGAGATGAAGTCTCCAAAGTTCTATAGCTGCAAGATGGAGGAGAACAGTTCTGTCAGTGAGCATATACTCAAAATGTCTGGGTATAATAATCACTTGATTCAATTGGGAGTTAATCTTCCAGATGATTGCGTCATTGACAGAATTCTCCAATCACTGCCACCAAGCTACAAGAGCTTCGTGATGAACTATAATATGCAAGGGATGAATAAGACTATTCCCGAGCTCTTCGCAATGCTGAAAGCTGCGGAGGTAGAAATCAAGAAGGAGCATCAAGTGTTGATGGTCAACAAGACCACTAGTTTCAAGAAAAAGGGCAAAGGGAAGAAGAAGGGGAACTTCAAAAAGAACAGCAAGCAAGTTGCTGCTCAGGAGAAGAAAGTTGCTACTCAAGAGAAGAAACCCAAACTTGGACCTAAGCCTGAAACAGAGTGCTTCTACTGCAAGCAGACTGGTCACTGGAAGCGGAACTGCCCCAAGTATTTGGCGGATAAGAAGGATGGCAAGGTGAACAAAGGTATATGTGATATACATGTTATTGATGTGTACCTTACTAATGCTCGCAGTAGCACTTGGGTATTTGATACTGGTTTTGTTGCTAATATTTGCAACTCGAAACAGGGACTACGGATTAAGCGAAGATTGGCTAAGGACGAGGTGACGATGCGCGTGGGAAATGGTTCCAAAGTCGATGTGATCGCAGTCGGCACGCTACCTCTACATCTACCTTCGAGATTAGTATTAGACCTAAATAATTGTTATTTGGTGCCAGCGTTAAGCATGAACATTATATCTGGATCTTGTTTGGTGCGAGACGGTTATTCATTTAAATCAGAGAATAATGGTTGTTCTATTTATATGAGTAATATCTTTTATGGTCATGCACCCTTAAAGAGTGGTCTATTCTTATTAAATCTCGATAGTAGTGACACACATATTCATAGTGTTGAAGCCAAAAGATGCAGAGTTGATAATGACAGTGCAACTTATTTGTGGAACTGTCGTTTGGGTCATATCGGTGTAAAGCGCATGAAGAAACTCCATACTGATGGGCTTTTGAAACTACTTGATTATGAATCACTTGGTACTTGCGAACCGTGCCTTATGGGTAAGATGACAAAAACACCGTTCTCCGGTACTATGGAGAGAGCAACAGATTTGTTGGGAATCATACATACAGATGTATGTGGTCCGATGAATGTTGAGGCTCGTGGCGGATATCGTTATTTTCTCACCTTCACAGATGACTTAAGCAGATATGGGTATATCTACTTAATGAAACATAAGTCTGAAACGTTTGAAAAGTTCAAAGCATTTCAGAGTGAAGTTGAATCATCGTAACAAGAAAAATAAATTCTACGAATCTGATCGTGGAGGAGAATATTTGAGTACGAGTTTGTGTACATTAAACAATGTGAATAGTTCGCAACTCACGCCACCCGGAACACCACAGCGTAATGGTGTGTCCGAACGTCGTAATCGTACTTTACTAGATATGGTGCGATCTATGATGTCTCTTACTGATTTACCGCTATCGTTTTGGGGATACGCTCTAGAGACGGCCGCATTCACGTTAAATAGGGCACCATCAAAATCCGTTGAGACGACGCCTTATGAACTGTGGTTTGGCAAGAAACCAAAGTTGTCGTTTCTGAAAGTTTGGGGCTGCGATGCTTATGTGAAAAAGCTTCAACCTGATAAGCTCGAACCCAAATCGGAGAAATGTGTCTTCATAGGATATCCAAAGGAAACTATTGGATACACCTTCTATCACAGATCCGAAGGCAAGACTTTTGTTGCTAAATTCGGAAACTTTCTGAGAAGGAGTTTCTCTCGAAAGAAGTGAGTGGGAGGAAAGTAGAACTTGACGAGGTAACTGTACCTGCTCCCTTATTGGAAAGTAGTACATCACAGAAAACTGTTTCTGTGACACCTACACCAGTTAGTGAGGAAGCTAATGATGATGATCATGAAACTTCAGAACAAGATACTACTGAACCTCGTAGATCAACCAGAGTGAGATCCGCGCCAGAGTGGTACGGTAATCCTGTTCTGGAAGTCATGCTACTAGATCATGATGAACCTACGAACTATGAAGAAGCGATGGTGAGCCCAGATTCCGCAAAATGGCTTGAAGCCATGAAATCTGAGATGGGATCCATGTATGAGAACAAAGTATGGACTTTGGTTGACTTGCCCGATGATCGGCAAGCAATTGAGAATAAATGGATCTTCAAGAAGAAGACTGACGCTGACGGTAATATTACTGTCTACAAAGCTCGACTTGTCGCAAAAGGTTTTCGGCAAGTTCAAGGGATTGACTACGATGAGACCTTCTCACCCGTAGCGATGCTTAAGTCTGTCCGAATCATGTTAGCAATTGCCGCATTTTATGATTATGAAATTTGGCAGATGGATGTCAAAACTGCATTCCTGAATGGGTTTCTGGAAGAAGAGTTGTATATGATGCAACCAGAAGGTTTTGTCGATCCAAAGGGAGCTAACAAAGTGTGCAAGCTCCAGAGATCCATTTATGGACGGGTGCAAGCCTCTTGGAGTTGGAATAAACGCTTTGATAGTGTGATCAAAGCATTTGGTTTTGTACAGACTTTCGGAGAAGCCTGTATTTACAAGAAAGTGAGTGGGAGCTCTGTAGCATTTCTGATATTATATGTGGATGACATATTACTAATTGGAAATGATATAGAATTTCTGGATAGCATAAAGGGATACTTGAATAAGAGTTTTTCAATGAAAGACCTCGGTGAAGCTGCTTACATATTAGGCATAAAGATCTATAGAGATAGATCAAAACGCTTAATTGGACTTTCACAAACCACATACCTTGACAAAGTTTTGAAGAAGTTCAAAATGGATCAAGCAAAGAAAGGGTTCTTGCCTGTGTTACAAGGTGTGAAGTTGAGTAAGACTCAATGCCCGACCACTGCAGAAGATAGAGAGAAAATGAAAGATGTTCCCTATGCTTCAGCCATAGGCTCTATCATGTATGCAATGCTGTGTACCAGACCTGATGTGTGCCTTGCTATAAGTCTAGCAGGGAGGTACCAAAGTAATCCAGGAGTGGATCACTGGACAGCGGTCAAGAACATCCTGAAATACCTGAAAAGGACTAAGGATATGTTTCTCATATATGGAGGTGACAAAGAGCTCATCGTAAAAGGTTACGTTGATGCAAGCTTTGACACTGATCCGGACGATTCTAAATCGCAAACCGGATACGTGTTTACATTAAACGGTGGAGCTGTCAGTTGGTGCAGTTCTAAACAAAGCGTTGTGCGGGATCTACATGTGAAGCGGAGTACATAGCTGCTTCGGAAGCAGCAAATGAAGGAGTCTGGATGAAGGAGGTCATATCCGATCTAGGTGTCATCCCTAGTGCATCGGGTCCAATGAAAATCTTTTGTGACAATACTGGTGCAATTGCCTTGGCAAAGGAATCCAGATTTCACAAGAGAACCAAGCACATCAAGAGACGCTTCAATTCCATCCGGGATCATACAGGTGGGAGACATAGAGATTTGCAAGATACATACGGATCTGAATGTTGCAGACCCGTTGACTAAGCCTCTTCCACGAGCAAAACATGATCAGCACCAAGGCTCCATGGGTGTTAGAATCATTACTGTGTAAACTAGATTATTGACTCTAGTGCAAGTGGGAGACTGAAGGAAATATGCCCTAGAGGCAATAATAAAGTTATTATTTATTTCCTTATATCATATAAATGTTTATTATTCATGCTAGAATTGTATTAACCGGAAACATAATACATGTGTGAATACATAGACAAACAGAGTGTCACTAGTATGCCTCTACTTGACTAGCTCATTAATCAAAGATGGTTATGTTTCCTAACCATGGACAAAGAGTTGTCATTTGATTAATGGGATCACATCATTATTTGAATGATCTGATTGACATGACCCATTCCATTAGCTTAGCACCCGATCGTTTAGTATGTTGCTATTGCTTTCTTCATGACTTATACATGTTCCTATGACTATGAGATTATGCAACTCCCGTTTGCCGGAGGAACACTTTGTGTGCTACCAAACGTTACAATGTAAATGGGTGATTATAAAGGTACTCTACAGGTGTCTCCAAAGGTACATGTTGGGTTGGCGTATTTCGAGATTAGGATTTGTCACTCCGATTGTCGGAGAGGTATCCCTGGGCCCTCCCGGTAATGCACATCACATAAGCCTTGCAAGCATTGCAACTAATGAGTTAGTTGCGAGATGATGTATTATGGAACGAGTAAAGAGACTTGCCGGTAACGAGATTGAACTAGGTATTGAGATACCGACGATCGAATCTCGGGCAAGTAACATACCGATGACAAAGGGAACAACGTATGTTGTTATGCGGTCTGACCGGTAAAGATCTTCGTAGAATATGTAGGAGCCAATGTGAGCATCCACGTTCCGCTATTGGTTATTGACCGGAGACGTGTCTCTGTCATGTCTACATTATTCTCGAACCCGTAGGGTCCGCACGCTTAAGGTTTCGATGACAGTTATATTATGAGTTTATGAGTTTTGATGTACCGAAGTTAGTTCGGAGTCCCGGATGTGATCACGGACATGACGAGGAGTCTCAAAATGGTCGAGACATAAAGATTGATATATTGGACGGCTATATGCGGACACCGGAAGTGTTTCGGGGAAGTTTCGAATAAAATCGGAGCACCGGGGGGTTACCGGAACCCCCCGGGGGGTTAATGGGCCTCATGGGCCTAAAGTGGAGAAGAGGAGGGGCTGCCAGGGCAGGCCGCGCGCCCCCTCTCCCCCTAGTCTGAATTGGACAAGGAGGGAGGGGCGGCGCCCCCCTCTCCTCTCTCCCTTCCTTCCCCCTCCTCTAATTGGACAAGGAAAGGGAGGGGAGTCCTACTCTCGGTAGGAGTAGGACTCCTCCTGCGCGCCTCCTACTAGGGCCGGCCGCACCCCCCTTGGATCCTTTATATACGGAGGCAAGAGGCACCCCATAGACACAAGTTGATCCACGTGATCATATTCTTAGCCGTGTGCGGTGCCCCCCTCCACCATAGTCCTCGATAATATTGTAGCGGTGCTTAGGCGAAGCCCTGCGACAGTAATACATCAAGATCGTCACCACGCCGTCGTGCTGACGGAACTCTTCCCTGACACTTTGCTGGATCGGAGTCCGGGGATCGTCATCAAGCTGAACGTGTGCTAGAACTCGGAGGTGCCGTAGTTTCGGTGCTTGATCGGTCGGGCCGTGGAGACGTATGACTACATCAACCAAACGCTTCCGTTGTCGATCTACAAGGGTACGTAGATCACACTCTCCCCCTCTCGTTGCTATGCATCACCATGATCTTGCGTGTGCGTAGGAATTTTTTTGAAATTACTACGTTCCCCAACAGCCCCACCACCACCGCCGGACCCGCCGCCGCCCTCGCCGGAGTCGTCGAGGTAGCCAGAGCTGCCGCCATGGTTTTTGTTAGAAAACCGTAGGGTTGTTTTGAGAACCCTAGATCCGTTTTTTTAGATCTGGTTCGGTTTTTTCCCCGGTTTAGTTAAATAGCGGACGCCCGTTCATACGTTCGTTCTAACAAACGGTTTTCGTCCGTTAGCCACAGACAGCGAACGTTCGTTCGTTAGCCTGTTCGTCAGTTTTTCTTTTTCTCGGATTTTCCGCGATTATTTTTTATCGTGATTTCTGATCCGATTTTCGTTTTAGTATAACTTTTCGCTCGTTTATCGGAATCAGGCAATTCAAGCGCCTAGAGTTTCGTCTCGAAACCCTCTTTCTGTTTGATCAACTTGAACAAGATTTTGCTACTATAAAATTTGACTTTAGACCAGATTAGTAAACGAAGCTTGTTTCTTTCGCCGTTTGAGTTTTTTTGCTTCGTTTGATTTGATTCTTTTTGCCAACCGGAGTTCTTAAGTTAAACTTTCTAGTTAGATCTCTTATTTGAGTTTTACCCGTGCCCTTGCTTGATTGCTTATTGTATGCTTGTTTGATTGCGATAGAGTACCCGTAGTGCAAAGCGTGCTACATCGAGTCTCTAGGTTTCACGGATCATCAGCAAGGGAAGTAACACTTTGATCATACCTCTTTACTACCCAGTTTTTATGCATTAGCTTCAACCCTCAAACACTTGCATGGTTAGGATCTGAATAAATTTTGTGTTGGGAAGTAGATGAGTTAGTACCTATTCACCTATTTATTGTCAAACCCTGGGAGTTACTTCTACATTATGCTTATATTGCCATGCGATGCTCGTAGACGTGGATTGGGTTTGAGTGTATTCATGACAGATGTGAGATTGTTAATTAATGGTTCAACTTAAGGTGGCAACTTTAATACATATCTAGGTGGATTGAGGCACCTGCTGTATCCAGTGATTGCCTGTATTTTTGGAAATCCCGGGGTACCATGTGATTTTCCTATGGACCGCCACTCAGGCTCAAAGGGATCATAAGATTATTCATGCTGGAAACTTCCGTGTGTAGCCACATGCCATTATGGGGTCTGGCATAGTTGAGTAAGTTGTGGGAAACCTTTCCATGACGTGCTAGCAGATGTAGGGGGTTGTAGGTGTACCGGCCTATCTATCGGTTAAGGGGACGTCTTCGGAAAGGCTGTGTCTTGGTCAACCGTTTCTCAAACATTATGTAGTGCGAGAAATCCAACAGAGGAGATCGAGTCTTGTGGGGAAAAGTGCACAAACCTCTGCAGAGTGTACAAACTAATCATGGTTAGCCGTGTCCCCGGTTATGGACATCTTGAGTATCTAGTTCTTGGATTATCATGTGGATCTCATCACCCTTAAATATAATTTGAGTGGGTTATTAATTACTTTTAATTAGGATTGAGATGGGGTTTACCATTCTCAATGTTTAACAACTACCATGATAGTTAAATAAAATTTATTCCTTTGTAGTAGGAAAAAATTGGCTTTTCGCAAAATCTATTAACCATACAGCCTCCACCAGCCATATATGCATGTAGTGATAGCATTATTCTGTTCATTACTCTCTTGTGTTACATTGCCAGCATATTCCATGTGCTGACCCATTTTCGGGCTGCAGCGTATCATGTTGCAGACTTTTCAGACGACGAGTAAGGAGCCTTAGGTCACGATCTATCACTCAGTGATGCCGTTGGAGTTAATGGACTCACTTTATCTTCCAAGCCTTCCATTGTTATCGTATTTAGGTGGCCTTAAGTCATATTTATTGTAATATGTTCTCTCTTGAGACATTCGATGTAATAAGTATGTGATTGCTGCTCTGTTATAAATCCTTCAAGTACTGTGTGTGTATCAGCATTACCAATCCAGGGATGACACTTATGCACAGAGATCAGACTGTTTGAGGTCTGGTCGCTACAGTTATGGCCTTGGAAGACTGAGACTGAAAGGTCGAGCGTGAATCATATAGTAGATATGATCAACATAGTGATGTTCACCATTGAAAACTACTCCATTTCACGTGATGATCGGACACGGTTTAGTTGATTTGGATCACGTGATCACTTAGATGATTAGAGAGATGTCTATCTAAGAGGGAGTTCTTAAATATGATTAACTGAACTTTAGTTTATCATGAACTTAGTCCTGATAGTGTTTGCATATCTATGTTGTAGATCAATTGCTTGCGTATAGCTTCCCCTTTTATTTTTTGATATGTTCCTTGAGAAATATTATGTTGAAAGATGATAGTAGCAATGATACGGACTAGGTCCATGATTTGAGGTTAATCCTCATTGCTGCACAAAAAATTATGTCCTTAATGCACCGCTAGGTGACAGAACTATTGCAGGAGTAGATGCAGACATTATGAACGTTTTGACAAGCTCGGTATGATGACTACTTGATAGTTTAGTGCCCCATGTTTTACGGCTTAGAACCGGGACTTCAAAAATGTTTTGAACGCCACGGAACATATAAGATGTTCTAAGAGTTGAAATTGGTATTTTATACTCATGCCCGTGTCAAGAGGTATGAGACCTTTGACGGTACTTTGCCTACAAGATGGAGGAGAATAGCTCAGCTAGTGAGCATGTGCTCAGAATGTCTGAGTACTAAAATCACTTGAATCAAGTGGGAGTTAATCTTCCTGATAAGATAGTGATTGACAAAGTTCTCTAGTCACCATCACCAAGTTAGTAGAACTTCGTGATGAACTATAATATGCAAGGGATAGCGGAAACGATTCCCAAGCTCTTCGCGATGCTGAAATTGGCGAAGGTAGAAATCAAGAAAAAGCATCAAGTGTTGATGGTTGACAAGACCACTAGTTTCAAGTAAAAGGGCAAGGGAAAGAAAGGGAACTTCAAGTATAATGGCAAGCAATTTGCCACTCCCATGAAGAAGCCCAAAGCTAGACCCAAGCCTGAAACTGAGTGCTTCTACTGCAAAGGAAATGGTCACTGGAAGTGGAACTGCCCTAGATACTTGGCGGTTAAGAAGGATGGCAAAGTGAACAAAGGTATATTTGATATACATGTTATTGATGTGTACTTTACTAGTGTTTATAGCAAACCCCTCGGTATTTGATACTGGTTCAGTTGCGAAAAGTAGTAACTCACAACGGGAGTTGCAAAATAAAGAAAGACTAGTTGAGGGCGAGGTGACGATGTGTGTTGGAAGTAATTCCAAGGTTGATAAGATCACCATCGCACACTCCCTTTACCTTCAGGATTAGTGTTAAACCTAAAATAAATGTTATTTGGTGTTTGCGTTGAGCATAATATGATTGGATCATGTCTATTGCAATACGGTTATTCATTTAAGTCAAAGAATAATTGTTATTCAGTTTACATGAATAAAACCTTCTGTGGTCATACACCCACGGTGAATGGTTTATTGAATCTCGATCGTAGTGATACACATATTTATAATATTGAAGCCAAAAGATGCAAAGTTAATAATGATAGTGCACATTATTTGCGGCACTGCCGTTTAGGTCATATTGGTGTAAAGCGCACGAAGAAAGTCCATGCTGATGGGCTTTTGGAATCACTTGATTATTAATCAGTTGATACTTGCGAACCATGCCTCATGGGAAATATGACTAAGACTCCGTTCTCCAGAACAATGGAGCGAGCAACAGACTTGTTGGAAATAATACATACTGATGTATGCAGTCCGATGAGTGTTGAGGCTCACGGAAGGTATCATTATTGTCTGACCTTCACAGATGATTTGAGTAAGATATGGGTATATCTTCTTGATGAAACATAAATCTGAAACACTTGAAAAGTTCAAATAATTTCACAGTGAAGTGGAAAATCATCGTAACAAGAAAATAAAGTTTCTACGATCAGATCGCGGAGGAGAATATTTGAGTTACGAGTTTGGTCTTCATTTGAAACAATGCGGAATAGTTTCGCAACTCACGCCAACTGGAATACCATAGCGTAATGGTGTGTCTGAACATCGTAACCGTACTATATTAGATATGGTGCAATCTATGATGTCTCTTACCGATTTACCATTATCGTTTTGGGGTTATGCATTAGAGACAGCTGCATTCATGTTAAATAGGGCACCAACTAAATCCGTTGAGACGCCGCCATACGAAATGTGGTTTGGCAAGAAACCAAAGTTGTCATTTCTTAAAGTTTGGGATTGCAATGCTTGTATGAAAAAGTTTCATCCTGATAAGCTCAAACCCAAATCGGAGAAATGTGTCTTCATAGGATACCCAAAGGAGACAGTTGGGTACAACTTCTATCATAGATCCGAAGGCAAGACATTCGTTGCTAAGAATGGATCCTTTCTAGAGAAGGAGTTTCTCTCGAAAGAAGTGAGTGGGAGGAAAGTAGAACTTGATGAGGTAACTGTACCTGCTCCCTTATTGGAAAGTAGTTCATCATAGAAATCTGTTCCTGTGACTCCTACACCAATTAGTGAGGAAGCTAATGATGATGATCATGTAACTTTAGATCAAGTTACTACCGAACCTGGTAGGTCAACAAGAGTGAGATCTGCACCAGAGTGGTGCGGTAATCCTGTTCTGGACGTCATGTTACTTGACCATGACAAACCTACGAACTATGAGGAAACGATGATGAGCCCAGATTCCGCGAAATGGCTTGAGGCCATGAAATCTGAGATGGGATCCATGTATGAGAACAAAGTATGGACTTCGATTGACTTGCCCGATGATCGGTGAGTCATTAAGAATAAATAGATCTTCAAGATGAAGACGGACGCTAATAGTAGTGTTACTATCTACAAAGCTCGAATTGTCGCAAAATGTTTTCGACAAGTTCAAGGTGTTGACTACGATGAGATTTCTCACTCGTATCGATGCTTAAAAGTCTATCCGAATCATGTTAGCAGTTGCCACATTTTATGAAATCTGGCAAATGGATGTCAAAAATGTATTCCTTCATGGATTTCTTAAAAGAAGAGTTGTATATGATGCAACCAGAAGGTTTTGTCGATCCTAAATGTGCTAACAAAGTGAGAAAGCTCCAGCGATCCATATATGGACTGGTGCACGCATCTTGGAAGTTGGAATATATGCCTTGATAAAGTGATCAAAGCATATGGTTTTATACAGACATGCGATGAAGCCTGTATTTACAAGAAAGTGAGTGGGAGCACTACAACATTTCTGATAAGTATATGTGAATGACATATTGTTGATCGGAAATAATGTAGAATTTTATGGAAAGCATAAAGGAGTGTTTTAAAGGAGTTTTTTAAAGAAAGACCTCGGTGAACCTACTTACATATTGAGCATCAAGATCTATAGAGATAGATCAAGACGCTTGATATATTTTCAATTAGTACATACCTTGACAAGATTTTGAAGTAGTTCAAAATGGAACAGTCAAAGAAGGAGTTCTTGCCTGTGTTGCAAGGTGTGAAGTTGAGTAAAGACTCAAAACCCGACCACGGCAGAAAATAGAAAGAGAATGAAAAGTCATTCCCTATGCCTCAGTCATAGGTTCTATAAAGTATGCCATGTTGTGTACCAGACCTATTGTGTACCTCACCATAAGTTTGGCAAGAGGGTACAATAGTGATCCAGGAGTGGATCACTGGACATCGGTCAAAAATATCCTTAGTGGAATAAGGAAATGTTTCTCAGTTATGGAGGTGACAAAGAGTTCGTCATAAAAAGTTACATCGATCCAAGCTTTGACACCGATCTGGATGACTCTAAGTCTCGATCTAGATACATATCGAAAGTGGGAGCAATTAGCTACAGTAGCTCCATGCAAAGCATTGTAGACATAGAAAATTTGCAAAATACATACGGCTCTGAATATGGCAGACCCGTTGACTAAATTTCTCTCACAAGCAAAACATGATCACTCTTTGGGTGTAAATAACATAGCGATGTGAACTAGATTATCGACTCTAGTAAACCCTTTAGGTGTTAGTCACATGGAGATGTGAACTAATCACATAAAGATGTGAACTATTAGTGTTAAATCACATAACGATGTGAACTAGATTATTGACTCTAGTGCAAGTGGGAGACTGAAGGAAATATGCCCTAGAGGAAATACTAAAGTTGTTATTTATATTTCCTTATATCATGATAAATGTTTATTATTCATGCTAGAATTGTATTAACCGGAAACTTAGTACATGTGTGAATACATAGATAAACAGAGTGTCACTAGTATGCCTCTACTTGACTAGCTCGTTGAATCAAAGATGGTTAAGTTTCCTAGCCATAGACATGAGTTCTCATTTGATTAACGGGATCATATCATTAGAGAATGATGTGATTGACTTGACCCATCTGTTAGCTTAGCACGATGATCGTTTAGTTTGTTGCTATTGCTTTCTTCATGACTTATACATGTTCCTATGACTATGAGATTATGCAACTCCCGAATACCGGAGGAACACTTTGTGTGCTACCAAATGTCACAACGTAACTGGGTGATTATAAAGGTTCTCTATAGGTGTCTCCGAAGGTACTTGTTGGGTTGGCATAGGTCAAGATTAGGATTTGTCACTCTGATTGTCGGAGAGGTATCTCTGGGCCCTCTCGGTAATGCACATCACTATAAGCCTTGCAAGCATTGTGACTAATGAGTTAGTTGTGGGATGATGCATTACAGAACTAGTAAAGAGACTTGCCGGTACCGACATTGAACTAGGTACGAGGATACCGACGATCGAATCTCGGGCAAGTAACATACCGATGACAAAGGGAACAACATATGTTGTTATGCGGTTTGACCGATAAAGATCTTCGTAGAATATGTAGGAGCCAATATGAGCATCCAGGTTCCGCTATTGGTTATTCACCAGAGATGAGTCTCGGTCATGTCTACATAGTTCTCGAGCCCATAGGGTCCGCACGCTTAATGTTCGGTGACGATCGGTATTATGAGTTTATGTTTTTTGATGTACCGAAGGTAGTTCAGAGTCCCGGATGAGATCAGGGACATGATGAGGAGTCTCGAAATGGTCGATACATAAAGATCGTATATTGGACGACTATATTCAGACATCGAAAAGGTTTCGAGTGATTCGGGTATTTTTCGGAGTACCAGGGAGTTACGGGAATACGGGGGAAGAAGTATTGGGCCTCATGGGCCAAGTGGTGGAAGAGAGGAGGCAGGACAAGGCAGGGCACGCACCCCCCTAGCCCAGACCGAATTGTACTAGGGGGCCGGCCCCCCTTTCCTCCTTTACTCCCTCTCCTTCCTTCTCCCTCCCCTCCTCTTGGTGGACTCCTACTAGGACTTGGAGTCCTAGTTGGACTCCACACTTGGGCGCGCCTCTAGGGTCGGCCGTCCACCCCTCCTCTCCTCATTTATATACTGAGGCAAGGGGCACCCCATAGACACACAAGTTGATCAGTTGATCTTTTAGCTGTGTGCGGTGCCCCCCTCCACCATAATCCACCTCGGTCATATCGTAGCGGTGCTTAGGCAAAGCCCTGCGTTGGTAGCATCATCATCACCGTCATCACGCCGTCGTGCTGACAGAACTCTCCCTCGAAGCTCTGCTGGATCAGAGTTTGTGGGACGTCACGGAGCTGAACGTGTGTTGAACTCGGAGCTGCCGTACGTTCGGTACTTGGATTGGTCAGATCGTGAAGACGTACGAATACACCAACCGCGTTCTCATAACGCTTCCGCTTACGGTCTACGAGGGTATGTAGACGATACTCTCCCCTCTCGTTGCTATGCATCACCATGATCTTGCGTGTGCGTAGGATTTTTTTTGAAATTACTACGTTCCCCAACAATACCGACGATCGAATCTCAGACAAGTAACATACCGATGACAAAGGGAACAACATATATCATTATGCGGTTTGATCGATAAAGATCTTTGTAGAATATGTAGGAGACAATATGAGCATCTGTAGGGCATATTTATCCCTAAGGTGTTTTGGTGATTGACGATAATGCTTTTGCGGACTAATCGTGTGCCTTGAGTTTCCCAGACGTTTCATCACTAGGCACAAGACGGTTTGGTGCCCCTCGAAGACTATTGAAGACGGCGTCTTTTCTACATTTCTTTTTGGTGGATTTGAGTCATAGGAAAGCCGTACTATTAAGAGGGGGTCCGCGTTGGAAAGGTTTGGGTGGAATCATCATGTACACGTTTTCTTCCTTGTCCCCTCCTTTCCCCTGCTCTTTGGAGCATCCTCCATTGATCCTCCTTTCCCTTGTCCTGACTTTGTTGGTGGGCTTGAGGTAGTACTGCTCCCTGTTGAGCGGAGTACCGCAGGCACCCGCGGTAGTACCGCACTTCGGCGCGGTAATATCGCAGGTGCCCACGGTAGTACCGCTCCTCTAGAGCCATAGTACCATGGCCCCCAGGACAAGTACCGCTCCTTTGCGGTAGTAGGGGCGGATGTAATTTTTTACATCCGCGCCACTGCAGTAGTACCGCATCGGTTGCGCGGTAGTACCGTGCTCGGCCTGGCTCAGCTGCCAGGCGGTAGTACCGCACCTCTGTGGTAGTACTGTGATGGATTTTTGCTTCTTTCGTTTACCAGCGGAAGTAGGCACGGATGTATCCGCGCTCTTCCCAGGCTAGGGGTTTCCTGCCTTGTGGTAGTACCGCAAGGGGGAGCGGTAGTACCGCGCCCGCGGCAGTACCGCCCTCAGTTCTTGTGCTACAGGTTTTCCCTGGCTGCTGCAACTGCAGCGGTAGTACCGCGGGTCCGCATGGTAGTACCGCGTGGCCTTGCGGTAGTAACGCTTGTCAGCAAGTGGAAGTACCGTGTGGCCCTGCGGTAGTACCGCTGGTCTGGGGCGGTAGTACCGCTGGTCGCGGGCTGGTAGGTGGATAACGGTTGGATTTTTGTCCTAAGCTATAAAAGGGGTGTCTTCTTCCTCTAGTTGACTATCTCTTCCAACCCTAAGCTCCATTGTTGCTCTAAGCTCCATTTTCACCCGATCTCACTCCCTAGCCAATCAAACTTGTTGATTTGCTCAGGAGTGGTTGAGAAGGCCCCGATCTACACTTCCACCAAGAGAAATTTGATTCCCCCCACTAATCCCTTGCAGATCTTGTTACTCTTGGTTGTTTGAGCACCCTAGACGGTTGAGGTCGCCGCGGAGCCATAGTCCATTGTAGTGAAGCTTCATGGTGTCGTTGGGAGCCTCCAATTGAGTTGTGGAGATTGCCCCAACCTTGTTTGTAAAGGTTCGGTCGCCGCCTCCAAGGGCACCAATAGTGGAATCACGGCATCTCGCATTGTGTGAGGGCGTGAGGAGAATACGGTGGCCCTAGTGGCTTCTTGGGGAGCATTGTGCCTCCACACCGCTCCAACGGAGACGTACTTCCCCTCAAAGGGAAGGAACTTCGGTAACACATCCTCGTCTCCACCGGCTCCACTCTTGGTTATCTCGTGCCTTTACTTGTGCAAGCTTATTTGTGATATATCTCTTTCTTGCTTGTGTTCCTATCTTTGTTGCATCATATAGGTTGCTCACCTAGTTGCATATCTAGACAACCTACTTTGATGCAAAGTTTAAATTGTTAAAGAAAAGCTAAAAATTGTTAGTTGCCTATTCACCCCCCTCTAGTCAACCATATCGATCCTTTCAATTGGTATCAGAGCCTCGTCTCTTTGTTAAGGACTTTACCATCCGAAAAGTATGGTTGATACCGTAGACGATGTGGAGGAACACTCTGGTGTGAATCCGATCTCGTCTACGGGCGATGGGGGAACCTCGGTCTCTCGTGAGGAGTTCAATGTGGCCTTGGAGACATTGAAAACCTCCATGACGACCGAGGTTGAAAGCATGTTTACTAAATTCCTTGAAGGGCTTAAACTATCCACCGCACCGTTGAAAGTGGGTGATCCCACTGACAAGGTGACGGATGCTATCTCCGACAAGGGGGAAGCTAGTAGTGAAAAGGCTCCTTCTTCTAGTGGTAAAAATGGCACAGGCATCTTTGCTCATGTGGAACCACCACTTGTTTATGGTGGACCGGTTCCTTCCACTCATTTGAATCATGCCGGTCCTCCCCCTAAGATTGTGAAAAATGAGGACTTTGATTCTTGGGTTTATCGCTTTAAGCGTCATTTAAATCATGTAAACACTAATCTTTGGAGAATCATTGAAGAAGGTTTTCATCCGCACGATCCAAGCAACTTCACTCCTCGAGAAGCTGCGGATAATCAATTCAATGAGAATGCTCTCTTCATCATACAAGATGCAATTCCACCCGAAGATCTTCCTCATCTTCGGCCCTTCGCCTTGGCCAAAGATGCATGGCTTTGTGTTGTCTCTCTCTACCGGGGAAGCGCGAGTATTCAACGCTCCAACTATGAAGTAGTTTAAGATGAAGCCGATGATCTTGCTATGAAAGAAGATGAAGAACCCCGTGATCTTTATCGGAGAGTAACCAAACTCGCGGTCTCACTCCGAGATCACGGGAGCAAGGACACAGATGACAATTGGATCAAGCGCAAATTCCTCAAGGCAATGATGCCTTACCACAAGCCCATGTACTCCGTCATTCGTCAAAGGCCGGACTTCCACACTTTGACCTCAAGTGAAGTGTTGTATGAGTTTGTGGACATGAACATCTTGGACAAGATCGCCGACAATGCGGTGCTTCTCTCTCAAAGGGCAAAGAAGCCCAACCTTGCATTAAAGGCCAAGGTTTGTGGTGAAGAGGAAGAAGAAGAGGAAAGCAACCCCGAAGATACAAGGTATGCCTATCATGAACACATGGAACTGAACTGTTGGGGAACGTAGTAATTTCAAAAAAATTCCTACGCACACTCAAGATCATGGTGATGCATAGCAACGAGAGGGGAGAGTGTGATCTACGTACCCTGTAGATCCAACGGAAGTTAGCAGCAACGTGGGAATGTAGTCGTACGTCTTCCCGGTCCAACCGATCCAAGCACCGTTACTCCGGCACCTCCGAGTTCTTGGCACATGTTCAGCTCGATGACGCTCCCCGGGCTCCAATCCATCAAAGCTTCGGGGAGGAGTTCCATCAGCACGACGGCGTGGTGACGATCTTGATGTTCAACCGTCGCAGGGCTTCGCCTAAGCACTGCTACAATATGACCGAGGTGTAATATCGTGAAGGGAGGCACCGCACACGGCTAAGGAACGATCACGAAGATCAACTTGTGTGTTCTAGGGTGCCCCCTGCCCCCGTATATAAAGGAGCCAAGGGGAGGGGGCGGCCGGCCAAGGAGGGGCGCGCCAAGGGGAGTCCTACTCCCACCGGGAGTAGGACTCCCTTCTTTCCTAGTTGGAGAATGGAGAAGGGGGGAAAGAGGTGGAACAGGGAAAGGAAAAAGGGGGGGCACCACCCCCCTTCCCTTGTCCTATTCAGACTAGGAAGGGGAGGGGCGCGCGGCCACCTCTTGCCTCCTTTCCTCTTCTCCCTCAAGGCCCATGTAGGCCCAATAACCCCCCGGGGGGTTCCGGGAACCTCCCGGTACTCCGGTAAAATCCCGATTTCACCTGGAACGATTCCGATATCCAAATATAGGCTTCCAATATATCGATCTTTATGTCTCGACCATTTCGAGACTCCTCGTCATGTCCATGATCACATCCGGGACTCTGAACAAACTTCGGTACATCAAAATGCATAAACTCATAATGAAACTGTCATCGTAACGTTAAGCGTGCGTACCCTACGGTTTGAGAACAATGTAGACATGACCTAGACACGTCTCCGGTCAATAACAATAGCGGGACCTGGATGCCCATATTGGCTCCTACATATTCTACGAAGATCTTTATCGGTCAGACCGCATAACAACATACCGTTGTTCCCTTTGTCATCGGTATGTTACTTGCCCGAGATTCGATCGTCGGTATCTGAATAGCTAGTTCAATCTCGTTACCAGCAAGTCTCCTTACTCGTTTCGTAATACATCATCTCACAACTAACTTCATTAGTTGCTATGCTGCAAGGCTTATGTGATGTGCATTACTGAGAGGCCTAGAGATACCTCTCCGACAATCGGAGTGACAATCCTATCTCCGAAATTACGCCACCCAAACATGTACCTTTGGAGACACCTGTAGAGCACCTTTATAATCACCCAGTTACGTTGTGACGTTTGGTAGCACACAAAGTGTTCCTCTGGAAAACGGGAATTGCATAATCTCATAGTCGTAGGAACATGTATAAGTCAGGAAGAAAGCAATAGCAACATACTAAACGATCGGGTGCTAAGCTAATGGAATGGGTCATGTTAATCAGATCATTCACCTAATGATGTGATCCCGTTAATCAAATAACAACTCTTTGTCCATGGTTAGGAAACATAACCATCTTTGATTAACGAGCTAGTCTAGTAGAGGCATACTATTGACACTCTGTTTGTCTATGTATTCACACATGTATTATGTTTCCGGTTAATACAATTTTAGCATGAATAATAAACATTTATCATGATATAAGGAAATAAATAATAACTTTATTATTGCCTCTAGGGCATATTTCCTTCAGTCTCCCACTTGCACTAGAGTCAATAATCTAGTTTACACAGTAATGATTCTAACACCCATGGAGCCTTGGTGCTGATCATGTTTTTCTCGTGGAAGAGGCTTAGTCAACGGGTCTGCTACATTCAGATCCGTATGTATCTTGCAAATCTCTATGTCTCCCACCTGGACTAGATCCCGGATGGAATTGAAGCGTCTCTTGATGTGCTTGGTTCTCTTGTGAAATCTGGATTCCTTTGCCAAGGCAATTGCACCAGTATTGTCACAAAAGATTTTCATTGGACCCGATGCACTAGGTATGACACCTAGATCGGATATGAACTCCTTCATCCAGACTCCTTCATTTGCTGCTTCCGAAGCAACTATGTACTCCGCTTCACATGTAGATCCCGCCACAACGCTTTGTTTAGAACTGCACCAACTGACAGCTCCACCGTTTAATGTAAACACGTATCCGGTTTGCGATTTAGAATCGTCCGGATCAGTGTCAAAGCTTGCATCAACGTAACCTTTTACGATGAGCTCTTTGTCACCTCCATATATGAGAAACATATCCTTAGTCCTTTTCAGGTATTTCAGGATGTTCTTGACCGCTGTCCAGTGATCCACTCCTGGATCACTTTGGTACCTCCCTGCTAGACTTATAGCAAGGCACACATCAGGTCTGGTACACAGCATTGCATACATGATAGAGCCTATGGCTGAAGCATAGGGAACATCTTTCATTTTCTCTCTATCTTCTGCAGTGGTCGGGCATTGAGTCTTACTCAACTTCACACCTTGTAACACAGGCAAGAACCCTTTCTTTGCTTGATCCATTTTGAACTTCTTCAAAACTTTGTCAAGGTATGTGCTTTGTGAAAGTCCAATTAAGCGTCTTGATCTATCTCTATAGATCTTAATGCCTAATATGTAAGCAGCTTCACCGAGGTCTTTCATTGAAAAACTCTTATTCAAGTATCCCTTTATGCTATCCAGAAATTCTATATCATTTCCAATTAGTAATATGTCATCCACATATAATATCAGAAATGCTACAGAGCTCCCACTCACTTTCTTGTAAATACAGGCTTCTCCAAAAGTCTGTATAAAACCAAATGCTTTGATCACACTATCAAAGAGTTTATTCCAACTCCGAGAGGCTTGCACCAGTCCATAAATGGATCGCTGGAGCTTGCACACTTTGTTAGCTCCCTTTGGATCGACAAAACCTTCTGGTTGCATCATATACAACTCTTCTTCCAGAAATCCATTCAGGAATGCAGTTTTGACATCCATCTGCCAAATTTCATAATCATAAAATGCGGCAATTGCTAACATGATTCGGACAGACTTAAGCATCGCTACGGGTGAGAAGGTCTCATCGTAGTCAATCCCTTGAACTTGCCGAAAACCTTTTGCGACAAGTCGAGCTTTGTAGATAGTAATATTACCGTCAGCGTCAGTCTTCTTCTTGAAGATCCATTTATTCTCAATTGCTTGCCGATCATCGGGCAAGTCAACCAAAGTCCATACTTTGTTCTCATACATGGATCCCATCTCAGATTTCATGGCTTCAAGCCATTTTGCGGAATCTGGGCTCACCATCGCTTCTTCATAGTTCGTAGGTTCATCATGATCTAGTAGCATGACTTCCAGAACAGGATTACCGTACCACTCTGGCGCGGATCTCACTCTGGTTGATCTACGAGGTTCAGTAGTATCTTGTTCTGAAGTTTCATGATCATCATCATTAGCTTCCTCACTAACTGGTGTAGGTGTCACAGAAACAGGTTTTTGTGATGTACTACTTTCCAATAAGGGAGTAGGTACAGTTACCTCGTCAAGTTCTACTTTCCTCCCACTCACTTCTTTCGAGAGAAACTCCTTCTCCAGAAAGTTTCCGAATTTAGCAACAAAAGTCTTGCCTTCGGATCTGTGATAGAAGGTGTATCCAATAGTTTCCTTTGGATATCCTATGAAGACACATTTCTCCGATTTGGGTTCGAGCTTATCAGGTTGAAGCTTTTTCACATAAGCATCGCAGCCCCAAACTTTCAGAAACGACAACTTTGGTTTCTTGCCAAACCACAGTTCATAAGGCGTCGTCTCAACGGATTTTGATGGTGCCCTATTTAACGTGAATGCGGCCGTCTCTAGAGCGTATCCCCAAAACGATAGCGGTAAATCAGTAAGAGACATCATAGATCGCACCATATCTAGTAAAGTACGATTACGACGTTCGGACACACCATTACGCTGTGGTGTTCCGGGTGGCGTGAGTTGCGAAACTATTCCACAATTTTTCAAATGTACACCAAACTCGTAACTCAAATATTCTCCTCCACGATCAGATCGTAGGAATTTTATTTTCTTGTTACGATGATTTTCAACTTCACTCTGAAATTCTTTGAACTTTTCAAATGTTTCAGACTTGTGTTTCATTAAGTAGATATACCCATATCTGCTTAAGTCATCTGTGAAGGTGAGAAAATAACGATATCGGACCACATACATCTGTATGTATGATTTCCAACAAATCTGTTGCTCTCTCCATAGTATCGGAGAACGGTGTTTTTGTCATCTTACCCATAAGGCACGGTTTGCAAGTACCAAGTGATTCATAATCAAGTGGTTCCAAAAGCCCATCAGTATGGAGTTTCTTCATGCGCTTTATACCGATATGACCCAAACGGCAGTGCCACAAATAAGTTGCACTATCATTATCAACTCTGCATCTTTTGGCTTCAACACTATGAATATGTGTGTCACTACTATCGAGGTTCAATAAAAATAGACCACTCTTTAAGGGTGCATGACCATAAAAGATATTACTCATATAAATAGAACAACCATTATTCTCAGATTTAAATGAATAACCGTCTCGCATCAAACAAGATCCAGATATAATGTTCATGCTTAACGCTGGCACCAAATAACAATTATTTAGGTCTAATATTAATCCCGAAGGTAGATGTAGAGGTAGCGTGCCGACTGCGATCACATCGACTTTGGAACCGTTTCCCACGCGCATCGTCACCTCGTCCTTAGCCAATCTTCGCTTAATCCGTAGTCCCTGTTTCTTGTTGCAAATATTAGCAACAGAACCAGTATCAAATACCCAGGTGCTACTGCGAGCATTAGTAAGGTACACATCCATAACATGTATATCACATATACCTTTGTTCACCTTGCCATCCTTCTTATCCGCCAAATACTTGGGGCAGTTCTGCTTCCAGTGACCAGTCTGCTTGCAGTAGAAGCACTCAGTTTCAGGCTTAGGTCCAGGTTTGGGTTTCTTCTCTTGAGTAGCAACTTGCTTGCTGTTCCTTTTGAAGTTCCCCTTCTTCTTCCCTTTGCCCTTTTTCTTGAAACTAGTGGTCTTGTTGACCATCAACACTTGATGCTCCTTCTTGATTTCTACCTCCGCAGCTTTCAGCATTGCGAAGAGCTCGGGAATAGTCTTATTCATCCCTTGCATATTATAGTTCATCACGAAGCTCTTGTAGCTTGGTGGCAGTGATTGGAGAATTATGTCAATGATGCAATCATCTGGAAGATTAACTCCCAATTGAATCAAGTGATTATTATACCCAGACATTTTGAGTATATGCTCACTGACAGAACTGTTCTCCTCCATCTTGCAGCTATAGAACTTATTGGAGACTTCATATCTCTCAATCCGGCCATTTGCTTGAAATATTAACTTCAACTCCTGGAACATCTCATATGCTCCATGATGTTCAAAACGTCGTTGAAGTCCTGATTCTAAGCCGTAAAGCATGGCACACTGAACTATCGAGTAGTCATCAGCTTTGCTCTGCCAGATGTTCATAACATCTGGTGTTGCTCCAGCAGCAGGCCTGGCACCCAGCAGTGCTTCCAGGACGTAATTCTTCTGTGCAGCAATGAGGATAATCCTCAAGTTACGGACCCAGTCCGTGTAATTGCTACCATCATCTTTCAACTTTGCTTTCTCAAGGAACGCATTAAAATTCAACGGAACAACAGCACGGGCCATCTATCTACAATCAAACATACATAAGCAAGATACTATCAGGTACTAAGTTTATGATAAATTTAGGTTCAATTAATCATATTACTTAAAGAACTCCCACTTAGATAGACATCCCTCTAATCCTCTAAGTGATTACGTGATCCAAATCAACTAAACCATGTCCGATCATCACGTGAGATGGAGTAGTTTCATTGGTGAACATCACTATGTTGATCATATCTACTATATGATTCACGCTCGACCTTTCGGTCTCCGTGTTCCGAGGCCGTATCTGTATATGCTTGGCTCGTCAAGTATAACCTGAGTATTCCGCGTGTGCAACTGTTTTGCACCCGTTGTATTTGAACGTAGAGCCTATCACACCCGATCATCACGTGGTGTCTCAGCACGAAGAACTTTCGCAACGGTGCATACTCAGGGAGAACACTTCTTGATAATTAGTGAGAGATCATCTTATAATACTATCGTCAATCAAAGCAAGATAAGATGCATAAAAGATAAACATCACATGCAATCAATATAAGTGATATGATATGGCCATCATCATCTTGTGCTTGTGATCTCCATCTTCGAAGCACCGTCGTGATCACCATCGTCACCGGCGCGACACCTTGATCTCCATCGTAGCATCGTTGTCGTCTCGCCAATCTTATGCTTCCACGACTATCGCTACCGCTTAGTGATAAAGTAAAGCATTACAGCGCGATTGCATTGCATACAATAAAGCGACAACCATATGGCTCCTGCCAGTTGCCGATAACTCGGTTACAAAACATGATCATCTCATACAATAAAATTTAGCATCATGTCTTGACCATATCACATCACAACATGCCCTGCAAAAACAAGTTAGACGTCCTCTACTTTGTTGTTGCAAGTTTTACGTGGCTACTACGGGCTTAAGCAAGAACCAATCTTACCTACGCATCAAAACCACAACGATAGTTTGTCAAGTTGGTGCTGTTTTAACCTTCGCAAGGACCGGGCGTAGCCACACTCGGTTCAACTAAAGTTGGAGAAACTGTCACCCGCAAGCCACCTATGTGCAAGGCACGTCGGCAGAACCGGTCTCGCGTAAGCGTACGCGCAATGTCGGTCCGGGCCGCTTCGTCCAACAATACCGCCGAACCAAAGTATGACATGCTGGTAAGCAGTATGACTTATATTGCCCACAACTCACTTGTGTTCTACTTGTGCATATAACATCAACATATAAAACCTGGCTCTGATACCACTGTTGGGGAACGTAGTAATTTCAAAAAATTTCCTACGCACACGCAAGATCATGGTGATGCATAGCAACGAGAGGGGAGAGTGTGATCTACGTACCCTTGTAGATTGACAACGGAAGCGTTAGCACAACGTGGTTGATGTAGTCGTATGTCTTCACGGTCCGACCGATCCAAGCACCGTTACTCCGGCACCTCCGAGTTCTTGGCACACGTTCAGCTCGATGACGATCCCCGGGCTCCGATGCAGCAAAGCTTCGGGGATGAGTTCCGTCAGCACGACGGCGTGGTGACGATCTTGACGTTCAACCGTCGCAGGGCTTCACCTAAGCACTACTACAATATGACCGATGTGTAATATCATGGAGGGGGGCACCGCACACGGCTAAGGAACGATCACGAAGATCAACTTGTGTCTCCTAGGGTGCCCCCTTGCCCCCGTATATAAAGGAGCCAAGGGGAGGGGGCGGCCGGCCAAGGAGGGGCGCGCCAAGGGGGAGTCCTACTCCCACCGGGAGTAGGACTCCCTTCTTTCCTAGTTGGAGAAGGAGAAGGGGGGAAAGAGGAGGAAGAGGGAAAGGAAAAAGGGGGGGCGCCGCCCCCCTTCCCTTGTCCTATTCGGACTAGGAAGGGGAGGGGCGCGCGGCCACCTCTTGCCTCCTTTCCTCTTCTCCCTCAAGGCCCATGTAGGCCCAATAACCCCCGGGGGGTTCCGGTAACCTCCCGGTACTCCGGTAAAATCCCGATTTCACCCGGAACGATTCCGATATCCAAATATAGGCTTCCAATATATCAATCTTTATGTCTCGACCATTTCGAGACTCCTCGTCATGTCCATGATCACATCCGGGACTCCGAACAAACTTCGGTACATCAAAATGCATAAACTCATAATGAAACTGTCATCGTAACGTTAAGCGTGCGGACCCTACGGTTCGAGAACAATGTAGACATGACTGAGACACGTCTCCGGTCAATAACCAATAGCAGGACCTGGATGCCCATATTCGCTCCTACATATTCTACAAAGATCTTTATCGGTCAGACCGCATAACAACATACGTTGTTCCCTTTGTCATCGGTATGTTACTTGCCCGAGATTCGATCGTCGGTATCTCAATACCTAGTTCAATCTCGTTACCGGAAAGTCTCTTTACTCGTTTCGTAATACATCATCTCACAACTAACTCATTAGTTGCTATGCTTGCAAGGCTTATGTGATGTGCATTACCGAGAGGGCCCAGAGATACCTCTCCGATAATCGGAGTGACAAATCCTAATCTCAAAATACGCCAACCCAACATGTACCTTTGGAGACACCTGTAGAGCACCTTTATAATCACCCAGTTACGTTGTGACGTTTGGTAGCACACAAAGTGTTCCTCTGGCAAACGGGAGTTGCATAATCTCATAGTCATAGGAACATGTATAAGTCATGAAGAAAGCAATAGCAACATACTAAACGATCGGGTGCTAAGCTAATGGAATGGGTCATGTCAATCAGATCATTCACCTAATGATGTGATCCCATTGATCAAATAACAACTCTTTGTCCATGGTTAGGAAACATAACCATCTTTGATTAACGAGCTAGTCTAGTAGAGGCATACTAGTGACACTCTATTTGTCTATGTATTCACACATGTATTATGTTTCCGGTTAATACAATTTTAGCATGAATAATAAACATTTATCATGATATAAGGAAATAAATAATAACTTTATTATTGCCTCTAGGGCATATTTCCTTCAGGAACTTGCTTCAAGGCAATTTTGGAGTAAGAAAAACTCAAGGCCAAACTTCAACAAGAACAACTCAAGTGGCATGAAGAGCAAGCAATGTGTAAGGACTTGCTACAATTGTGGCAATGTGAGTCACTTTGTTGCGGAGTGCCCGTATGAGAAGAGGGAAGACAATGGTGGCAAGCTCATTCGAAAGGACAAAGCCAAGTCTTTCCCCAACAAGAACAACTTCACCAAGAAAATGCCTCACAAGGCATTGGTGGTTCAAGAAGAGTACCATGAGGATGATGATGATGATGAAGATGGTGAGTCGGTGGCCATGGCATCCGTTGCCATTGCCAAAACTCCACGAGTATCTCTCTTCGACTCACCCAATGAGAACATCACCACCAAGTGTCTCATGGCTAAAGCCACCAACAAGGTAACTCCCAACACCAAAACTACCATCATTAATAATCCTTCCTTGACAGATTGCATTGATGAATGTGGGGGATCTAATGTGGAGGAAAATGAGCTTGAGTCATTTATGGGTAAACTCAAGGGTAAATCCAAGAAGCATTTTATTGCTCTCTTGGAACAACTCGGTGAAGCCAATGACATGATCGAGTCTCATGAAGATACTATCTCCAAGATGGAGGGGCATAGTCGTGACTATACCGATGAGATCTCGGATCTTTCCAATGCTCTTGAGGAAGATCGTGGTCTTCGTTTGGCTCTTGAGGAGTCACACAACGTTGATCATGCTAAGTTAAACAAAGATTTTGATCATGCTCTCATTGTTTCTCGTGTGCTAAACTCCGAGAAGGCCGAACTTGAGGTTGATCTTGCTAGACTCAAAGAGGAGTTTGATCGAGTTGACAAGGCTCACAAGGTCTTGAAGGGTGCTCACGCTAGCCTCAAAGAGTCTCATGATCAACTTCAAGTAAAGCTAACCAAGGAAAAAGCCACTTTTCCTCATATGATGTTAATTGATAATGCAAATGCTACTAACCCGTGTTGTGAGCATGTGCATCTTATTAAGGAGAATGCTAAGCTAAAGGTGCAACTTGAGAAAGGTCTTGCGTCTTGCATACAAGGAGAGAAGAACCTCAACGACCTCTTGACCAACCAAAAGGGAGTTGTGGCCAAGGAAGGGATTGGGTATGTGCCCAAGTCCAAGAACAAGAAGAAGAATGACAAGGCCAAACGACCTCCTCCTCTCATGCAAACCTTTGTGAAGGATGGTGAGGGTGCTACTAAGGAGAAGGAGAAAAACTCCATGAGGGGTATTGGTGCCAAGAAGGGAAACGCTCCCCTTCCCAACTGTCGGTGTCAAAACCGGCGGATCTCGGGTAGGGGGTCCCGAACTGTGCGTCTAGGCCGGATGGTAACAGGAGGCAGGGGACACGAAGTTTTACCCAGGTTTGGGCCCTCTCGATGGAGGTAAAACCCTACGTCCTACTTGATTAATATTGATGATATGGGTAGTACAAGAGTTGATCTACCACGAGATCAGAGAGGCTAAACCCTAGAAGCTAGCCTATGGTATGATTGTTGATGTGTATGTTGTCCTACGGACTAAAACCCTCCGATTTATATACACACCGGATAGGGTTAGGGTTACATAGAGTCGGTTACAATGGTAGGAGATCTGAACATCCGTATCGCCAAGCTTGCCTTCCACGCCAAGGAAAGTCCCTTCCGGACACGGGACGGAGTCTTCAATCTTGTATCTTCATAGTACAGGAGTCCGGCTGAAGGTATAATTCGGCTATCCGAACACCCCCTAATCCAGGACTCCCTCAGTAGCCCCTGAACCAGGCTTCAATGACGATGAGTCCGGCGCGCAAATTGTCTTCGGCATTGCTAGGCGGGTACCTCCTCCAAGCACTTCATAGAAAATTTTGAACACAAAGATAGTGTCCTTCTCTGCAAAATAAGTTTCCACATATTGCCATAGAGAGAATAATAATATTAAAACGAATCTAATCTGCTGACGTATTCCGTGGTGCGACACACCACGGCCAAGCCTTTATCCAAATCATTTCATTATCCCACCTCAGCGCGTTATGCGAGGCGGTTCCCTTGGCACGTCTTGTCAAAGCAGAGATCGTGTCCCTTCATTCCGGGATTCTCATCAATACGGGCGTGGGTAACCCAACCGCGCCTTTGATTACAGTGCTTAGAGATAAGCAAGTTTTACCAGGCCGGTGGGGGCAAGTAGTCGCGCCCACCCATATAAGGGGATAAGGATCCACCTTTTCACCCACGCCTTCTTCCTCCTTTGCCTATCCATTCTTGCGCACTCGAGCTCCAGCGCCCAAGTCCGCACTCCTCGCCTCGACCCTCTCCAGCCATGTCCGGAGCGGGAGGCAAGTGGATGGTCTCCTCCGTCACGGAGGGACACATCAAAAAGCTGAGGAAGGCCGGATATCTGGCTAGCAACATCGCGCACCGGCTTCCCGAAACGGGGAAGCTCATCCCCACTCCCAGGCCCCATGAGAGGGTGGCATTTCTCCCCCATTTCCTCCGTAGACTGGGCTTCCCTCTGCATCCATTTGTCCGGGGGCTCATGTTCTACAACGGCCTGGATTTCCATGATCTGGCCCCGAACTTCGTCCTCAACATCTCGGCGTTTATCGTCGTGTGCGAGGCTTTCCTCCGCATCCGCCCTCATTTTGGCTTGTGGCTAAAGACCTTCAACGTCAAGCCGAAGGTGGTGCGCGACAGCCAGGCGGAGTGCGGCGGTGCCATGGTTGGAAAGATGGCCAATGTCCTGTGGCTCGAGGGCTCCTTTGTGGAGACCCTGAAGGGGTGGCAATCGGGGTGGTTTTACATCACCGAGCCGTGCGACCCCGAATGGGTCGCAGCCCCCGAGTTTTGGTCCGGACCCCCTACATGGCTCACCTCCTAGAAGGAAACCGGCCTGTCATGGGGTAAAAAAGGAGAGCTGACCGGACTCCAAACATGCATCCAAACCCTGGTGGACAAGAAGCTCAAGCTTGTCAACGTAGTCCAGGTTATGCTCATCTGCCTAATCCTCCCGTGTCAACGACGGGCCTTCAACCTATGGGAGTTCGACCCGGCGCAGCATCAAACTCTAAACAGGCTCTTTGACACTACGTACGAAGATGCTTGGAGGGTGCTTTTCAAGGGCGCCGAGGCTCCCGCATCCGCTGCCGAGGATCGCGGATACAGTACTCCGCATCACGCTCATGTGGTAAGCCGTTTTTGTCCTTTTACAGGGTATCAGTTTTTCATAGTTTGACTCTATACGGGATCTGAGTTCCCTTATCTTTGATAGGATTGGGTGGCGACGTCCGGACATATCAACTGTCCGGCTCCTCTGCCCGAAGGCCCAGCGGATGCTCGCTTGGCGAAGCTGCTGGTTCCGGCGCCCTATGTGGTGCCGGAGAAGAAGGCCACGAAAAGGGCCACGGGGACTCGAAAGAGTGCCCGGCGCCAGGAGGTGTCGGACTCGTCATCCGACGGTCCCGAAGCGCCTTCCTCTCATGAAGACGAGGAGGAAAAAGAAGAGACCTCTCCCCCTCCAGCGGGAGGAGAGAAGAAAAGGAAGGCCTCCCTCTCCGAGGAGGCCGGAGGGTCCAAGAAGGGGAAAACCCTTCCTCCGGACTGCTCCACCGATGCTGATGACGACGAAGAGGAGTGGCAGCCCAGGGCCAAGCCCCTGGCGAAATCGTAAGTGTCCGGATACCAGGGTAATTCATAGTATTCGTCCTTCGCACAGCTTTTCCTTATGTCGAATATGTTTATGCAGCCCACCCAAAGACCGGCTCGACGCATCATTGAGCGGCTCACTGGACCCGTCGGAGGTGAACTCGCTTCCGACGGCTTCATCCCCCCGCCCTGCGGATGACACCGAAGTGTTGTCCCAACAGGTTCCAAGATGGGAGGAGGTGGTCCTGGAGGCGCCGCGAGGCGACCTCCCGGACTCCAGGAGTAAAGGGGATGAAACCCCCCAGGGCTCCAAGTCCGTCTTAAGGCCGGACACAGCTCCGGAATCTTCAAGGGTTCCAGAGTCCGGCGGGCGACCTCCTTCCAAGAGGAGCAAGCCTACTGTGCCGGTGACCTCCGTCCAACCGGAGGCATCGGACAATATGTTGGAGGCGCTCCAAGGTGCCTCCATCGATGAGGGGCACCGCACTATTATGAGTGCGGTGATCCAGAAGGTTCAGTCCGCCAAAAGCGGACTGACTGAAGCTTGTACAAGCCTTTTAACAGGCTTTGAGGTAACTAAAGAATGTTCAAATAATGTTACCGCATAGACAGTAGCCCCTGATGCTCTGTTGGGCGTTCGGGAAGAAAAGCCAAATAGAGGATCAAAGAATTCGCAGGAGTCTAACAAAAGGAGTTAATATGCGTATGCAGGCTTCTCTGCTAGCGTCCGCCGCACTAACTGCGGAAGTGGACATGCTGAAGCAGAGTCTCAAGAAGTCCGAGCAAGAGCTCGGACATGCCAAGAAGCAGCTCAAGGAGAAGGAAGGTAAGAAATACCCTGTTTGAATATGTATATAAAAAAGGTGCAATTGCGAAAAATGACAGGATTGACATGGCTATTGCAGGGGCCACGTCTGAGGTGGCGACCCTTAAGCAAGCGCTGCTCGAGGCCGAGGAGAGTGCGGCCGTGGAACGCACCGAGCGGGAGAGGTATGAGGCTGAGGTTGGCAAGGTGCGGCAAGAGCTCCAGGTTCTCATGAAGAAACATGAGAGTTTGGAGCTTGACTCGAAGACGCGAGCGTCCGAGCTCGCGGTAGCTATAGAAAATGCCAAGTCTGCCAAGGCCAAGTCCCAGAAGACCCTCCAGGAGTTGGATGAGGTGAAGAAGATTGCGGCGGGCAAGGCATTCTTTATGCAAAGCAAACACATAAACGTGAGTTACCTGTTACTTACCCGAATCCGGAGCTCTCCAGGAGCGTTCGCAGATCTTCCCCGGAGTGTATATGATGCCGCCGCATTCTATCGAGCCGAGGAGGGCAGCTCGACGGAGAAGGTGTTCTGGTCTCAGTACGCTGAGGCCGGACACCCCGTGCCCCTGAGCGACTAGCTGAAGCAACTGGTCGAGCTCCACAAGGCGGCCGAACAGGCCATGAAGGGCCTCCTAGTTCGGCTGTGGCCTGGAGAGGCTCTGTCTGGGAGCTATTTCGGGCTGGTGCGGCGGCTAGTGGAGGCCTGTCCGAGGCTTGAAGACATCAAGCGCTCCGTCTGCATTGAAGGTGCCCGTAGGGCCCTTGCCCGTGCTAAGGTGCACTGGGGCAAGCTAGATGCGGAGAAGCTTGTGAAGGACGGGCCACCACCGGGGAAAGAGCATCGCAAGCCCGAGAATTATTATAAGGATGTTCTAAAGGGTGCCCACCTTGTTGCGGATGAATGTACCAAGGATGTATTTTTTTTAGTAGAACCCGCTCGTGTTATCCTGTGCGCTGAAAACTTGTTCATATGCGCTAAGCAATGCTGCTTGAATTTAAAATATTACCTTCTGTGCGGCTGTTTATCAATACTGAGAGATGGCGGGTCGTCGGCTTCTGCCCCCATGCCGCTAGTGCTGGGGTGTTCGGGGATAAACCTGGGCGCTCTTTTTCCCATATTTGGGTCCTTCGAGGGAGGCGCTCAGCCCAACGAACGAGGCAATCGAACTATAATGCGTGAACACTCTCACTTAGCCATAGAATTCTATAATTTTAAATTTCGGCGAAGCCCCTAGTATTCGGAAGACCGATTTTGGGGCGCTATCCACGCCTTGGCCGGACAGAGATGACTCCTCGCCCGAAGCGGCATAAGTCTTTAGGGACTCGAAAAAACCTCTCGAACAGCGACCAACTCTCGCTTCATCATGACAGTCAGTTTTAGCTTTCTCCACTGAGGTGCTCGGCCCAGCTCAACTGGGGCACAATCGCAGTGGTTCTCCTAGTGCTACCTTAGCCGATATAGCGGAACGTAAGGCACCAAAACATAGGAGCTGGGCAAACCCAACTATTGACCCAAGACATGATTCGGAGCCGATGCATATAATGCTATAGGTTCGAGGTGCCGCACTTGTTAAAGTGTTCGGACTTCTCACACCATGTTGAGGGGTACTGAAGCCCCTGGCGTATTTTGGCCATACCAAAGTGTACGGGTGCAACATGTCATTAAGGAACATATATATATATATATATATATTAAAAAAAGGTAATGCAAAAAATAGACAAAAGCTATGCATTGTTCATTAAAGTAGCTGCGATCGAAGCAGAACGATACAAGTGATGCGATAAACGAAAAAGTTGGACTATTTAACACGTCTGCTTCAGGGGCAAGCTGTGGGATAGTATGCGAAACAGGTATACTGCTCGTGATAGAGACCACCTGGGATTTCCGTAATGCGGCATGGCTTGTCTGCTTCCCTGGTCCTTGCATCGTTTGTGTGGCAATTGAACTGCCGAACAAGCCTTCCGAAGAGTAGAGTCCTGGAAGTAAGAGAAAAGTAAAAAAAATTGGCAGCCCCTGGTGCGGTTTAAGCCGTGTTTTGGGCGTGCCGTGATGGTGCCCCTCCCCCTATGCCCATGGTATTTCCAGAGCGTAGTTATGGACGCGAAGTACTGGCGTCGCCTTTTTGCGGGGGTTGGGGTTGGGGCCGCATTGCTACGCCTGCTCGGAACGTGCCAGGTGGTCTTGTTGTAGGTTACTCCGGGCGCGCTTGACTGTGTCCGGAGCCGGGCTGGAGAACTGCCTGGAGAGGCTGCTTTGTACTTCCGCTACAAGGGCCGCCGTGTGCTCCTCCATTCGGAGGGAGCGTTCGGTGTTTCCATTGACCGTAATTACTCCTTGAGGGCCTGGCATCTTGAGCTTAAGGTATGCGTAGTGCGGGACCGCATTGAACTTGGCGAATGCGGTTCGCCCGAGCAGTGCATGGTAGCCATTGCGGAACGGGACTATGTCGAAGATTAACTCCTCGCTTCGGAAATTATCCGGAGATCCGAAGACCACTTCAAGTGTGACTGAGCCTGTACAGCTGGCCTCTACACCTGGTATTACGCCTTTAAAGGTCGTTTTGGTGGGCTTAATCCTCGAGGGATCCATGCCCATTTTCCGCACTGTATCCTGGTAAAGCAGGTTCAGGCTACTGCCGCCGTCCATAAGGACTCTAGTGAGATGAAATCCATCAATAATTGGGTCGAGAACCGATGCGGCGAATCCACCATGACGGATGCTAGTGGGATGGTCTCTTCGATCAAAGGTGATCGGGCAGGAGGACCAAGGGTTGAACTTTGGGGCGACTGGCTCTACCGCGTATACGTCTCTTAACGTGCGCTTCCACTCCCTCTTGGGGACGTGGGTGGCGTATATCATGTTCACCGTCCGCACTTGTGGGGGAAAACCCTTCTGTCCATTGTTGTTCGGCGGCCGGGGCTCCTCGTCGGCATCGCTATGCAACCCCTTGTCTTCATTGTCGGCGCTTAATCTGCCTGCCTGCTTGAACACCCAACAGTCCCTGTTGGTGTGATTGGCCGGCTTTTCGGGGGTGCCATGTATCTGGCACAAGCGGTCGAGTATTCGGTCCAAGCTGGACGGGCCCCTGGGATTCCTTTTGAATGATTTTTTCCGCTGACCGGATTTAGAGCCTCTGAATCCGGCATTAACTGCCGTATCCTTAGCATTGTCGCCGTTGATGCGGCGCTTCTGTTGGTTGTGACGCGACCTGCCACTAATGTCCCTGGTGTCCGAACGACCAGGGTTCTTGGTCATATTGTTGCTACGAGCGAGCCAGCTGTCTTCTCCCACGCAAAAGCGGTTCATGAGTGCTGTGAGTGGTGCCATAGATTTCGACTTCTCTTGTCCTAGGTGCCAGGCAAGCCACTCGTCACGGATATTATGCTTGAAGGCTGCTAAGGCCTCTGCATCCGGACAGTCGAGTATTTGATTTTTCTTTGTTAGGAACCGTGTCCAGAATTGCCTGGCCAATTCGTCTGGCTGCTGGATTACGTGGCTTAGGTCATCAGTGTCTGGGGGTCGCACATAAGTGCCCTGGAAATTGTCGAGGAATGCGGCTTCCAGGTCCTCCCAACAGCTGATTGACCCTGTTGGCAGGCTGTTAAGCCACTGCCGGGCTGGTCCTTTAAGCTTGAGTGGGAGGTATTTGATGGCGTGGAAATCATCGCCGCGGGCCATGTGGATATGAAGGAGATAATCCTCGATCCATACCGCGGGATCTGTTGAGCCATCATATGATTCGATGTTTACGGGTTTGAAACCCTCGGGGATTTGATGATCCATTATTTCATCTGTGAAGCACAATGGGTGTGCGACGCCTCTGTATTGGGCGATATCATGATGTAGCTCCAATGAGCTTTGTCTACTGTGTTCGGCCCTGCCGAATTTTTGGCCGGCGTGACGGTTATTGTCTCGAGCCGTGGGGCGCCTACGCGATCCGTAGATCGATCTTGTTTGCCTTGCCTTGTCCTCCAACATGTCTCGTAAGTCCGACGCATATTCCCGTGCCTTGGTACGGGGTGCGGCTTGGGTGGAGGGCCATGAGGCCTCTCTATCGCGGCCACGAGGTGGCCTGTTGGCCACGTCGAGTGCTTCCTCCTCTAATCGGTGTAGCAACCTGCGCTTAGGGTAGCACTTGGAGGGGCGTTCGGGTTTATGCTCTTCGGCCGCAAGGACTTCAGTCCATCTATCGACTAGCCGATCTTGATCAGCTTTAAGCTGTTGCTATTTTTTTCTTGAGGCTTCTTGCCATGGCCATAAGCTTGCGTTGAAAACGCTCTTGTTCGACGGGATCCTCTGGCACGGCGAATTCTTCATCGCCGAGGCTTGCCTCGTCTTCAGAGGGAGGCATACAATTATTGTCCTCAACCTCTCTGTCGGCCGCTCTCTCATGAGGGCTGGTTTCTCCATCCTCCTGTGCTAAATCTTTCTCTGGGGGATGTTCTTCCGCGCTTTCCGGGGTATTATTATCTCCCGTGCTGGAATCGCCATTTTTGTGTTGGCGGGATTTTGAGCGGCGCCGCTGACGCCGGCGCTTTTGCTGTTTCTTGGAGGGGTCATCCTCTGCTGTTCCATCGCCCTCTCCCTCTTTTGGGGTGTCCACCATGTATATGTCATATGACAAGGTGGCTTTCCAGAGCCTAGTGGGCGCTGGTTCTTCATCATCTCCTTCATCGGTGTCCATACCGTCGATGTCTTCGGAGTCGAAGTCGAGCATGTCGGTTAAGTTGTCGACAGTGGCTACAAAGTGGGTGGTGGGTGGGTTTTGAATATCTTCATCGTCCGTACCCCAACCTTGCTGACCGTAGTCCGGCTAGGGCTCTCCTGACAAAGAGAGAGACTTCAGTGATTTCAGGATATCGCCGAAAGGCGAGTGCTGAAAGACGTCCGTGGCCGTGAACTCCATGATCGGCGCCCAATCGGATTCGCTCGGCAGGGGCGCGGAGGGTTCGGAGTTCGGAGAAGAATCCGGCTCCATGGAGTCACGAGTCTTGCAGAGTACGTGTTGGGGAACGTAGTAATTTCAAAACATTTCCTATGCACACGCAAGATCATGGTGATGCATAGCAACGAGGGGAGAGTATGATCTACGTACCCTTGTAGATCGCAACGGAAGCGTTGACACAACATAGAGGAAGTAGTCGTACGTCTTCTTCCCGATCTGACCAATCCAAGCACCGTTACTCCGGCACCTCCGAGTTCTTAGCACACGTACAGCTCGATGACGATCCCCGGGCTCCGATCCAGCAAAGCGTCGGGGAAGAGTTCCGTCAGAACGACGGCGTGGTGACGATCTTGATGTTCTACCGACGCAGGGCTTCGCCTAAGCACTACAACGATATGATCGAGGTGGAATATGGTGGCAGGGGGCACCGCACACGGCTAAGGAACGATCTCAATGATCAACTTGTGTGTCTAGAGGTGCCCCCTGCCTCCGTATATAAAGGAGCCAAGGGGGAGGGGTGCGGCCAGCCCTATGGAGGCGCAGGAGGAGTCCTACTCCTACCGGGAGTAGGACTCCCCCCCAATCCTATTCCAAATAGGACTCCCAAGGGGGAAAGAGAGAGAGAGGTGGCCGGCCACCTCTCCTAGTCCTAATAGGACTAGGGGAGGGGGGAGGCGTGCAGCCCACTATGGGCAGCCCCTTTCACCTTTCCACTAAAGCCCAATAAGGCCCATATGATTCCCGGGGGGTTCCGGTAACCTCCCGGTAATCCGGTAAAATCCTGATTTCACCCGGAACACTTCCGATGTCCAAACATAGGCTTCCAATATATCAATCTTTATGTCTCGACCATTTCGAGACTCCTCGTCATGTCCGTGATCACATCCGGGACTCCGAACAACCTTCGGTACATCAAAATGCATAAACTCATAATAACTGTCATCGTAACGTTAAGCGTGCGGACCCTACGGTTCGAGAACAATGTAGACATGATTGAGACACATCTCTGGTCAATAACCAATAGCGGGACCTGGATGCCCATATTGGTTCCTACATATTCTACGAAGATCTTTTATCGGTCAGACCGCATAACAACATACGTTGTTCCCTTTGTCATCGGTATGTTACTTGCCCGAGATTCGATCGTCGGTATCCAATACCTAGTTCAATCTCGTTACCGGCAAGTCTCTTTACTCGTTTCGTAATACATCATCCCGCAACTAACTCATTAGGCTTTATGTGATGTGCATTACCGAGAGGGCCCAGAGATACCTCTCCGACAATCGGAGTGACAAATCCTAATCTCGAAATACGCCAACCCAACATCTACCTTTGGAGACACCTGTAATGCTCCTTTATAATCACCCAGTTACGTTGTGACGTTTGGTAGCACCCAAAGTGTTCCTCCGGCAAACGGGAGTTGCATAATCTCATAGTCATAGGAACATGTATAAGTCATGAAGGAAGCAATAGCAACATACTAAACGATCGGGATGGAATGGGTCATGTCAATCAGATCATTCAACTAATGATGTGACCTCGTTAATCAAATAACAACTCTTTGTTCATGGTTAGGAAACATAACCATCTTTGATTAACGAGCTAGTCAAGTAGAGGCATACTAATGACACTTTGTTTGTCTATGTATTCACACATGTATTATGTTTCCGATTAATACAATTCTAGCATGAATAATAAACATTTATCATGAAATAAGGAAATAAATAATAACTTTATTATTGCCTCTAGGGCATATTTCCTTCAGTCTCCCACTTGCACTAGAGTCAATAATCTAGATCACATCACCATGTGATTAACATCGATAGTTCACATCATCATGTGATTAACACCCATAGTTCACATCGCCATGTGACCAACACCCAAAGGGTTTACTAGATTCAGTAATCTAGTTCACATCGCTATGTGATTGACACCCAAGGAGTACTAAGGTGTGATCATGTTTTGCTTGTGAGAGAATCTTAGTCAACGGGTCCGCATGTATTTTGCAAATTTCTATGTCAACAATGCTCTGCATGGAGCTACTCTAGCTAATTGCTCCCACTTTCAATATGTATCTAGACCGAGACTTAGAGTCATCTAGATTAGTGTCAAACTTGCATCGGCGTAACCCTTTACGACGAACCCTTTTTCACTTCCATAATCGAGAAACATATCCTTATTCCACTAAGGATAATTTTGACCGCTGTCCAGTGATCTACTCCTAGATCACTATCGTACTCCCTTGCCAAACTCAGTGGTAGGGCATACAATAGATCTGGTATACAGCATGACATACTTTATAGAACCTATGACTGAGGCATAGGGAATGACTTTCATTCTCTTTCTATCTTCTGCCGTGGTCGGGCTTTGAGTCTTACTCAACTTCACACCTTGTAACACAGGCAAGAAACCTTTTCTTTGACTGTTCCATTTTGAACTACTTCAAAATCATGTCAAGGTATGTACTCATTGAAAAAATCTTATCAAGTGTCTTGATCTATCTCTATAGATCTTGATACTCAATATGTAAGCAACTTCACCAAGGTCTTTCTTTGAAAAACTCCTTTTAAACACTCCTTTATGCTTTGCAGAATAATTCTACATTATTTCCGATCAACAATATGTCATTCACATATACTTATCAGAAATGTTGTAGTGCTCCCACTCACTTTCTTGTAAATACAGGCTTCACCGCAAGTCTGTATAAAACTATATGCTTTGATCAACTTATCAAAGCGTATATTCCAACTCCGAGATTCTTGCACCAGTCCATAGATGGATCGCTGGAGCTTGCATATTTAGTTAACACCTTTAGGATCGACAAAACCTTCTAGTTGCATCGTACACAACTCTTCTTCAGTAAATCCATTAAGGAATGCAATTTTGTTTATCCATTTGCCAGATTTCATAAAACGTGGCAATTTCTAACATGATTCGGACAGACTTAAGCATAGATACGAGTGAGAAACTCTCATCGTAGTCAACACCTTGAACTTGTCGAAAACCTTTTGCGACAATTCTAGCTTTGTAGATAGTAACACTACTATCAGCGTCCGTCTTCCTCTTGAAGATCCATTTATTTTCTATGGCTTGCCGATCATCGGGCAAATCCATCAAAGTCCATACTTTGTTCTCATACATGGATCATATCTCAGATTTCATGGCCTCAAACCATTTCACGGAATCTGGGCTCATCATCGCTTCCTCATAGTTCGCAAGTTCGTCATGGTCTAGTAACATGACTTCCAAAACAGGATTACCGTACCACTCTGGTGCGGATCTCACTCTGGTTTACCTACGAGATTTGGTAGTAACTTGATCTGAAGTTACATGATCATCATCATTAGCTTCCTCACTAATTGGTGTAGTAGCCATAGGAACAGATTTCTGTGATGAACTACTTCCCAATAAGGGAGAAGGTATAATTACCTTATCAAGTTCTACTTTCCTCCCACTCACTTCTTTCGAGAGAAACTCCTTCTCTTAGAAAAACTCCGAATTTAGCAACAAAAGTCTTGCCTTCGGATTTGTGATAGAAGGTGTACCCAACAGTCTCCTTTGGGTATCCTATGAAGACATATTTCTCCGATTTGGGTTCGAGCTTATCATGTTGAAACTTTTTCACATAAGCATCGCAGTCCCAAACTTTAAGAAACGACAGCTTAGGTTTCTTGCCAAACCATAGTTCATGTGGTGTCATCTCCAACGGATTTAGATGGTGCCCTATTTAACGTGAATGCAGCTGTCTCTAATGCATAACTCCAAAACGATAGTGGTAGATCGGTAAGAGACATCATAGATCGCACTATATCCAATAAAGTACGGTTATGACGTTCGGACACACCATTATGCTGTGGTGTTCCATGTGGCATGAGTTTGTGAAACTATTCCACATTGTTTTAATTGAAGACCAAACTTGTAACTCAAATATTTTACCTCTGCGATCATATCGTAGAAACTTTTATTTTCTTGTCACGATGATTTTCCACTTCACTCTGAAATTCTTTGAACTGTTCAAATGTTTCAGACTTATGTTTCATCAAGTAGATATCCCCATATCTGCTCAAATCATCTGTGAAGGTCAGAAAATAATGATACCTGCTGCAAGCCTTAATATTCATCGGACCACATACATCAGTATGTATGATCTCCAACAAATCTGTTGCTTGCTTCATTGTTCCGGAGAACGGCGTTTTAGTCATCTTGCCCAAAAGGCATGGTTCGCAAGCATCAAGTGATTCATAATCAAGTGATTCCAAAATCCCATCAGTATGGAGTTTCTTCATGCGCTTTACACCAATATGACCTAAACGGCAGTTCTACAAATAAGTTGCACTTATCATTATTAACTTTGCATCTTTTGGTTTCAATATTATGATTATGTGTATCACTACGATCGAGATCCAACGAACTATTTTTCATTGGGTGTGTAACCATATAAGGTTTTATTCATGTAAACAGAACAACAATTTATTCTCTTACTTAAATGAATAACCGTATTACAATAAACATGATCAAATCATATTCATGCTTAACGCAAACACCAAATAACACTTATTCAGGTTCAACACTAATCCCGAAAGTATAGGGAGTGTGCGATGATGATCATATCAATCTTGGAACCACTTCCAACACACATCGTCACTTCACCCTTAACTAGTCTCTGTTTATTCTGCAACTCCCGTTTCGAGTTACTAATCTTAGCAACTGAACTAGTATCAAATACTGAGGGGTTGCTATAAACACTAGTAAAGTACACATCAATAACATGTATATCAAATATACTTATGTTCACTTTGCCATCCTTCTTATCTGCTAATCACTTGGGGTAGTTCCGCTTCCAGTGACCAGTCCCTTTGCAGTAGAAACACTTAGTCTCAGGCTTAGGACCAGACTTGGGCTTCTTCACTTGAGCAGCAACTTGCTTGCTGTTCTTCTTGTAGTTCCCCTTCTTCCCTCTGCCCTTTTCTTGAAACTAGTGGTCTTGTCTACCATCAACACTTGATGTTTTTCTCGATTTCTACCTTCGTCAATTTCCGCATTAAGAAGAGCTTGGGAATCGTTTCCGTTATCCCTTGCATATCATAGTTCATCACGAAGTTCTACTAACTTGGTGATGGTGACTAGAGAATTCTGTCAATCACTATCTTATCTGGAAGATTAACTCCCACTTGATTCAAGCGATTGTAGTACTCAGACAATCTGGGCACATGCTCACTAGTTGAGCGATTCTCCTCCATCTTTTAGCTATAGAACTTGTTGGAGACTTCATATCTCTCAACTTGGGTATTTGCTTGAAATATTAACTTCAACTCCTGGAACATCTCATATGCTCCATGACGTTCAAAACGTCTTTGAAGACCCGATTCTAAGCCATTAAGCATGGTGCACTAAACTATTAAGTAGTCATCATATTGAGCTAGCCAAACGTTCATAACGTCTGCATCTGCTCCTGCAATAGGTCCGTCACCTAGCGGTGCATCAAGGACATAATTCTTCTGTGCAGCAATGAGGATAAACCTCAGATCACGGATCCAATCCGCATCTTTGCTACTAACATCTTTCAACACAATTTTCTCTAGGAACATATCAAAATAAACACAGGGAAGCAACAACGCGAGCTATTGATCTACAACATGATTTGCAAAATACTACCAGGACTAAGTTCATGATAAATTTAAGTTCAATCATATTACTTAAGAACTCCCACTTAGATAGACATCCCTCTAATCCTCTAAGTGATCACGTGATCCAAATCAACTAATCCATGTCCGATCATCACGTGAGATGGAGTAGTTTCATTGGTGAACATCACTATGTTGATCATATCTACTATATGATTCACGCTCGACCTTTCGGTCTCCGTGTTCCGAGGCCATATCTGTATATGCTTGGCTCGTCAAGTATAACCTGAGTACTCCGCGTGTGCAACTGTTTTGCACCCGTTGTATTTGAACGTAGAGCCTATCACACCCGATCATCACGTGGTGTCTCAGCACGAAGAACTTTCGCAACGGTGCATACTCAGGGAGAACACTTCTTGATAATTTAGTGAGATATCATCTTATAATGCTACCGTCAATCTAAGCAAAAATAAGATGTATAAAAGATAAACATCATATGCAATCAAAATATGTGACATGATATGGCCATCATCATCTTGCTTCTTTGATCTCCATATCCAAAGTACTGTCATCATCTATATCGTCTCCGGCATGACACCATGATCTCCATCATCTTGATCTATATCAATGTGTTGTCACGTGGTTGTCTCGCCAACACTTGCTCTTGCAACTATTGCTATCGCATAGCGATAAAGTAAAGCAATTATTGGGCGCTTGCATCTTATGCAATAGACAGACAACCATAAGGCTTTTGCTAGTTGCCGATAACTTCAACAAAACATGATCATCTCATACAACAACTTATATCTCATCACGTCTTGACCATATCACATCACAACATGCCCTGCAAAAACAAGTTAGACGTCCTCTACTTTGTTGTTGCAAGTTTTACGTGGCTGCTACGGGCTTAAGAAAGAACCAATCTCACCTACGCATCAAAACCACAACGATAGTTTGTCAAATAGACTCCGTTTTAACCTTCGCAAGGACCGGGCGTAGCCACACTTGGTTCAACTAAAGTTGGAGAAACAGTCACCCGCAAGTCACCTTTGTGCAAAGCACGTCGGGGAAACCGGTCTCGCGTAAGCGTACACGTAATGTCGGTCCGGGCCACTTCATCCAACAATACCGCCGAACCAAAGTATGACATGCTGGTAGGCAGTATGACTTATATCGCCCACAACTCACTTGTGTTCTACTCGTGCATATAACATCAAACCATAAAACCTAGGCTCGGATGCCACTGTTGGGGAACGTAGTAATTTCAAAAAATTTCCTACGCACACGCAAGATCATGGTGATGCATAGTAACGAGGGGAGAGTATGATCTACGTACTCTTGTAGATCGCAACGGAAGCATTGACACAACGTAGAGGAAGTAGTCGTACGTCTTCTTCCCGATCTGACCGATCCAAGCACCGTTACTCCGGCACCTCCGAGTTCTTAGCACACGTACAGCTCGATGACGATCCCCGGGCTCCGATCCAGCAAAGCGTCGGGGAAGAGTTCCGTCAGAACGACGGCGTGGTGACGATCTTGATGTTCTACCGACGCAGGGCTTCGCCTAAGCACTACAACGATATGATCGAGGTGGAATATGGTGGCAGGGGGCACCGCACACGGCTAAGGAACGATCTCAATGATCAACTTGTGTGTCTAGAGGTGCCCCCTGCCTCCGTATATAAAGGAGCCAAGGGGGAGGGGTGCGGCCAGCCCTATGGAGGCGCAGGAGGAGTCCTACTCCTACTGGGAGTAGGACTCCCCCCCCCAATCCTATTCCAAATAGGACTCCCAAGGGGGAAAGAGAGAGAGAGGTGGCCGGCCACCTCTCCTAGTCCTAATAGGACTACGGGAGGGGGGGGAGGCGCGCAGCCCACTATGGGCAGCCCCTTTCACCTTTCCACTAAAGCCCAATAAGGCCCATATGATTCCCGGGGGGTTCCGGTAACCTCCCGGTAATCCGGTAAAATCCTGATTTCACCCGGAACACTTCCGATGTCCAAACATAGGCTTCCAATATATCAATCTTTATGTCTCGACCATTTCGAGACTCCTCGTCATGTCCGTGATCACATCCGGGACTCCGAACAACCTTCGGTACATCAAAATGCATAAACTCATAATAACTGTCATCATAACGTTAAGCGTGCGGACCCTACGGTTCGAGAACAATGTAGACACGACTGAGACACATCTCTGGTTAATAACCAATAGCGGGACATGGATGCCCATATTGGTTCCTACATATTCTACGAAGATCTTTTATCGGTCAGACCGCATAACAACATACGTTGTTCCCTTTGTCATCGGTATGTTACTTGCCCGAGATTCGATCGTCGGTATCCAATACCTAGTTCAATCTCGTTACCGGCAAGTCTCTTTACTCGTTTCGTAATACATCATCCCGCAACTAACTCATTAAGTGCAATGCTTGCAAGGCTTTATGTGATGTGCATTACCGAGAGGGCCCAGAGATACCTCTCCGACAATCGGAGTGACAAATCCTAATCTCGAAATACGCCAACCCAACATCTACCTTTGGAGACACCTGTAATGCTCCTTTATAATCACCTAGTTACGTTGTGACATTTGGTAGCACCCAAAGTGTTCCTCCGGCAAACGGGAGTTGCATAATCTCATAGTCATAGGAACATGTATAAGTCATGAAGGAAGCAATAGCAACATACTAAACGATCGGGTGCTAAGCTAATGGAATGGGTCATGTCAATCAGATCATTCAACTAATGATGTGACCTCGTTAATCAAATAACAACACTTTGTTCATGTTTAGGAAACATAACCATCTTTGATTAACGAGCTAGTCAAGTAGAGGCATACTAGTGACACTCTGTTTGTCTATGTATTCACACATGTATTATGTTTCCGATTAATACAATTCTAGCATGAATAATAAACATTTATCATTAAATAAGGAAATAAATAATAACTTTATTATTGCCTCTAGGGCATATTTCCTTCAGTACGGGGCTGATGTTCGGCTCAACCGCCGTTGGGATCGCAGCCCCCGAGGCGGCGTCCAACCGCCCATCCTCGATCGGTGTGGTCGGCTCTGAACTGGGGGTCGAAGCCGATGCGGGTGCGGCCTCCAGGGTACTGTTCAGCTGCAGGGCTAGATCATGCTCGTCGTGCCAGTGCGGTGCGCTCGGCAGTGGTTCGAATCCGTCGAAGATCAAGTCCCCGTGGATGTCGGCCGTGTAGTTTAAACTTCCGAATCTGACCTGACGGCCAGGGGCGTAGCTTTCGATCTGCTCTAGATGACCAAGAGAATCGGCCTGCAGTGCAAAGCCGCCAGAGACGAAGATCTTTCTGTGGAGGAAGGTCTCACCCTGGACTGCATCACCATTGATGATCGTAGGAGCTATCGGGCCTGACGGCGACGGCACAGAGGAACTCTCAATGAAAGCACCAATGTCGGTGTCAAAACTGGCGGATCTCGGGTAGGGGGTCCCGAACTGTGCGTCTAGGCCGGATGGTAACAGGAGGCAGGGGACACGAAGTTTTACCTAGGTTCGGGCCCTCTCGATAGAGGTAAAACCCTACGTCCTGCTTGATTTATATTGATGGGTAGTACAGGAGTTGATCTATCACGAGATCAGAGAGGCTAAACCCTAGAAGCTAGCCTATGGTATGATTGTTGATGTGTATGTTGTCCTACGGACTAAAACCCTCCGGTTTATATAGACACCGGATAGGGTTAGGGTTACATAGAGTCGGTTACAATGGTAGGAGATCTGAACATCCGTATCGCCAAGCTTGCCTTCCACGCCAAGGAAAGTCCCTTCCGGACACGGGACGGAGTCTTCAATCTTGTATCTTCATAGTCCAGGAGTCCGGCTGAAGGTATAATTCGGCTATCCGAACACCCCCTAATCCAGGACTCCCTTACCAACAAAGCAGGGGACTTTAACCCTTCTTACGTGTTGTGACGCGCTAGTGATGGGCATGTTTATGCCAAATTTGTTGGTTCTCCTTATGAGTACATTGAATGGTCTATTTGGGTTCCTAAGACCCTTGTTACTAACATCAAAGGACCCATTACAAAATGGGTACCTAAAACCAAGCATTGATCTCTTGTAGGTGTTTGCTTCCGGTGGGGGATCATGGTTGCTCGATAGTGGAGCTACTAATCATATGACCGGAAGCAAGGACTTGGTGGTGGACGTGCAAAAGATTCCATCCATGCCCACCAATGTTGAGTGGGGTGATGCCTCGTCTTCTGAGGTATTGCGACTCGGCAAAGTTGTCATTTCTCATGATCTTACGATCGAGAAGGTCATGCTTGTTGAGTCCCTTGCATACAATTTACTTTCCGTTCGTCAACTAGCACTCATGGGCTTTGCCACTTTCTTTGATATTGATTCCGTGGCCCTCTTGTGGAGCAAGACTCTTAAAGTAGCCTTTGTTGGGCATGTCGAGAACGGTCTCTATGTGATTAACTTTTCGGAGCGACCCACTAAGACCGCGACATGCCTAATGGCTAAAGTTGACGTGGGATGGCTTTGGCATCGCCGTTTAGCCCACGTCAATATGAGATCTTTTCAAAGTCTTATCAAGGGGGACCATGTCCGTGGACTAACAAATGTTAGTTTTGCCAAAGATCGTGCTTGCAGTGCTTGCATCGAAGGAAAGCTACATGAGAAGGCTCACCCTCCCACGACTATCATCTATTCGAAGAGGCCCTTGGAGCTCCTTCACTTTGATCTCTTTGGACCTCCATACTTTGATAGTCTTGGGGTAGAAAGTATTGCTTGGTGATTGTAGATGACTATTCAACATACACTTGGGTATATTTCTTCAAGAGGAAGAGTGAGACCCAACAAACCGTCATCGACTTTGCAAATGAAGCTCAACGACAGCATAATACAAATATCTTGACAATAAGAAGCGACAACGGCTCCGAGTTCAAGAACTACACCTTGGATGAGTTTTTGAGTGATGAGGGAGTCAAGCATCAATATTCCGCACCTTATACCCCTCAACAAAATGGTGTAGCGGAGAGGAAGAACCGGACGTTGATGGATGCGGCAAGGACCATGATGGCGGAGTTCAAGTCTCCCTACAACTTTTGGGCCGAAGCCATCAACACCGTGTGCCATGCATTTAATCGGCTCTACCTCCACAAAGGCTTGAATAAGACTCCATATGAGATACTCACCGGTAACAAGCCCAACCTCAAGTACTTCCGGGTGTTCGGGTGTAAGTGTTTCATTCTCAAGAAAGGTGTCCGTTTGTCTAAATTGGAGGCTAGAGCTCATGATGGCATATTTGTTGGTTATGCTACAAACTCTCATGCTTACCGTGTTCTCAATAAGTCCATGGGACTTATTGAGGAAACGTGTAACATGGAGTTTGATGAGAATAACGGCTCCCAAGTGGAGCAAAGTGGTACTTGTGATGTAGGTGATGAAATTCCTCCTCAAGCCATAAGAAGAATGGGTGTTGGTCTTATCCTACCCATTGAGGAACCCCTTGTGGCCGAAGGAGAAGGACAATGTTCTACTCAAGTGGACCCTTCACCAACCCAAGACCCACACGCTTCCGAAGAACAAAGTGAGGGCCCTCAACCTCATGAACAAGACCAAGGGCAAGATCAATCTCAAGATGGTGTTGTAACATCAAGTGATGCCCAAGGTCAAGTTCTCTCCTCCGAGCAAGTTCAAGATCAAGAGCTTCTTGAACGAGAACAAGCTCAAGACGATGCTCAAGATGATCAAGTGACCACTCCTCGTCTCACCCCCGAGGAGGAATTGGAGCGTCGTGCTGCCAAGGTTGCTTCCAAGCTCTCCACCAAGGATCATCTCATGACAAATGTGCTTGGCAGCTTAAGAAAGGGGGTAAGCACTCGTAGACAATTAGCAAACTATTGTGAACATCACACGTTTGTCTCTTGTGTTGAGCCCCAAAAGGTCTATGAGGCGCTCGAAGATCCGGATTGGCTCAATGCCATGCACAAAGAACTCAACAACTTCGAGCGCAACAATGTGTGGAGATTGGTGCCAAGGCCGACGGTGAACCACAATGTCATTGGAACTAAGTGGATATTTAAGAACAAGAAAGATGCTCATGGGATTATCATTCGCAACAAGGCTCGCTTGGTAGCACAAGGCTATTCCCAAGTCGAGGGTATCGACTACGGTGAAACCTTTGCTCCCGTTGCTCGTCTTGAATCCATTCGCATGTTGATTGCATATGCTTCTCTTCATAACTTTAAGTTACAACAAATGGATGTGAAGAGTGCCTTTCTTAATGGTCCTATTAATGAATTGGTTTATGTCAAGCAACCCCCCGGGTTCGAGGATCCCTACTTTCCTGATCATGTGTATCAACTCGATAAGGCACTCTATGGCCTTAAACAAGCCCCACGTGTGTGGTATGACCACCTTACCGAGTTGTTACAAGACCGTGGTTTTGAAGTTGGGCTAATCGACCCAACTCTTTTTACTAAGAAGGTCAAAGGGGAGTTGTTTGTGTGCCAATTATATGTTGATGATATTATCTTTGGTTCCCCTAACAAAGCTTTCAACGAGGAATTTGCCGCTCTCATGACCTCAAAGTTCGAGATGTCTTCCATGGGAGAGTTGAAGTTCTTTCTCGGGTTCGAAGTGAAGCAAAGGAGAGAAGGAACCTTCATCAACCAAGCCAAATACACTCAAGACATGCTTAAGAGATTCAAGCTAAGTGATGTCAAGCCGGCGTCCACTCCCATGCCCACCAAGTGTCAACTTGACATTGATCCCAACGGTAAAGCGGTGGATCAAAAGGTATATCGCTCCATGATTGGCTCCTTGCTTTACCTTTGTGCATCTAGACCGGATATCATGTTGAGTGTGGGAATTTGTGCATGGTTTCAATCCGCACCTAAGGAAAGTCACTATGTGACGGTCAAACGAATCTTTTGATATTTGGCTCATACCCCAAACTTTGGCTTATGGTACCCAAGAGGAGCAAACTTCAAGCTTGTAGGTTACTCGGACTCGGATTGGGCGGGAGACCAAGTGGATAGGAAGTCCACTTCCAGAGGGTGCCAATTCCTTGGTTGCTCGTTGGTAAGTTGGTCTTCCAAAAAGCAAAGTTGTGTGTCTCTCTCGTCCACCGAAGCGGAGTATGTAGCGGCCGGTAGTTGTTGTGCACAACTCTTATGGATGAGGCAAACTTTAAAGGATTACGGTGTCATTTGTCACAAAGTGCCTCTTTGGTGTGACAATGAAAGTGCCATCAATATTTCTCTCAAACCGGTGCAACACTTCAAGACGAAGCATATTGAGATTCGGTATCACTTCATCCGGGATCACATTCGGCGAGGGGAGATCGAGCTCAACTATGTCAACACTCATGATAACCTTGCAGATATTTTCACGAAGCCATTGGATGAAGCAAGATTTCGCGAGTTAAGGCATGAGCTAAATATCATTGATTCAAGCAATATTGCTTGAACCCTTGCACACCCCACCATACTCAACTTGTTGTCTTGTTTAGATGTAGGCATCGACATAGGGGGAGTGTTGTTCTCTCAATGAACTCTCCCTCCCCCCATTATGCATAAATTGATCAAGTCTTTCACATTAGCCATGTTTGATGGTACTTGTGCTTCAAAGACGAGTTTTGGTCATGGGCCCAAGGATAATTCTTCGCGGTGCCATACCAATTGACTCAAACATAGGTGGCTCCGACCACCGCCCTCTCATTGGAGAGGTTGTGTCTTGTGGTCGTCTCTTGTTGTCTTTTTGCCCCTTCTTCTCCTCATGTTTGAGCTTGTTGGGTGGTGTGGTGTTCGTTTGAAGTTTCTGTGCGAACACCACTCTTTCTCTTGTGTTGGAAATGTGCTTCTTCTTGAGCTCACGGTACTACCGCGGCCTGCCACAGTACTACCGTGTGTGGAGTGTACGGTACTACCGGCCCAGCGCGGTACTACCGCCTGGGGGAGCGGTACTACCATTTTGGTGCGGTCCTTCCGCCCAAGCGGTACTACCGCAATGATACGCTGTACTACCGCGCTGTCAGAGGCGCGTGGGGATAAGGATGGGAACGGGGGGTTCTAACTTCCCCATACACATTCGTCAGTTTCCCCCACTTTGTCTCTCTCTCTCTCTCTCTCAAGAACGGGGCCGGAGTCCCTCGCCGGATCTCTGTCTCCGGCTTCTCTCTTTGGATTCCGACCGGTGGGATCGTTCCCCACCACTTCCTCTTGCCATGAACCAAGGTTTTTCCCCAAATCCCTCTCTTTCTTGTTGGTTCTCTTGTCTCTAGGTTTTTGGGGAGATGCTTGTGTTCTTGAGATTTTAGGCCAAATCTTTGCAAGAGAAGGTTGTAGGAGCGTAGTGTTGCGTAGACATTTTACTTGATATATTGTCCCGTGGTAGATTTGATCAACCATAGTTCCGTCGTGATTTCGCGCGTCTTCTCAGATTCAAAAGTAGGCTCGGATCTGACGCGGTGCGGTACTACCGTGCCTCTGATGCGGTACTACCGCTCGTCCGGTACTACCGCTCGTTCGGTGCGGTACTACCGCATGTTCTGTGGCACTAAGGTCTTACTACCACTCCAAGCCATGGTAGTACCGTATCCTCACACGGTACTACTGCGACTAGGAGCAGTACTAAAATTTTAGTACCGCATGACCAGGCAGCACTACCGTTATTGTCCCATCTCCCTTGTGGCATTTATCCCGTATGATTTCTACCTGTTTCCCTTGCTTTGCCATGGTCTTTGCATTGATTCTTCTCACTCTTTGTGTGTGCTTTCTCTTGTGTCTTAGGTGGTGGCTCTCGCCATTCCAATCCCAGTCATGACACTGGCTCCAAGCGATTGCGCAATCCTCAAGATGAAGCACCAGAGGGCTCCAATGCCCCCAAGCGCAATGTCAAGACCACTGCCAGTGAGCAAAAGGAACCTGCTAAGGGCATGGATGAGATTCCCCTCAATGAGTACATCGAACGCCAGAATATCAACCCTTATGTGAATGCTTGTGCTATCCTTAGAGGCACTGAGTTGTTTTGGACCAAGCAGCAGGCTCTCATTTATCTGGATGTAATCAAGAACAAGCAAAACACCTATGTGGATGTCAAGTGGATAGACATGAATCACATGAGGAAGGACAAGTTTCATGACTACTTTGGAGAAGCTCTGGATTTGGTGGAGCAGTTCGGTATTGAACATGTGATCTCTTTCCACCTTGACTATGATCCTAAGCTTATCTGTCAGTTCTTTGCCTCAGTTCACTTTCACCCCGGGGATGAGCGGAGGATGACCTGGATGACAAATGGCCGTTAGTTGTCTGCTACCTGGAAGGAGTTCATGGGTGTGCTCCAAGTTCCTGATGACGGGCTTCACACACCCGTTGGTGTTTGCCCCCACGCCAATTCTGAGTTTGCTAACAAGAACTTGCTTCAGCCGTACTATGTTGAGAATGTGCTTCCCAGTGGAAAGTCGACTTGGGTGCTGAACTCTTTTCTGGATATCATGCATCGCATCTTCCGCAACACTCTGTTCCCTCGCATTGGCAACAAGGACAAGGTTCATACCTATCTGGTGGACATCATGCTCCTATGCGCGGAGGCACGTTTGTCTCAGACTCAGCCACTTGATGTCTCACACATCATGTGGTGTGAGCTTCGGTTTGCGGTGTACACCCGCAAGGTACCTATCTATGGACCATACCTGTTTCTGTTGATCTCCACGACTTGGGAGAAGATGTACCCTGGTGATGAGTTCCTTGCTCCAGACTGGATTCAGCATGAGTCCATCAGCCTCCGCGTCAAGCCCAACTGGGCCAACACTACTACTCGTGCTGAGGCGTCTGCTGCTAGGAGGGCTATTGGTGAGGAGGAGGCTGGTGCAGAGGATGTTGCTGAGGACCATGCTGCTAGGTCTTCCCCACCTTCCTCTGAGCCGTCGTGGGCCAAGAATTTGAAGGACAAGATGAAGACTCTCTTCTGCATGCAGGCGAAGGGGCAGTACAGGACTCACGTGGCATCCAAGGAGAGTCGCCGCCGCGACAAGAAGGTCATGAGGCTCTTTGGGAGGATGTCTCTGGCGGTTCTGAGGATGCCATTACGCCAGAGGCTGCATGGATGGCGAAGCAAGGTTTCAAGTGGACTAGTTCTGAGGAGGACATCGAGGAGACTGTCCCCGCCGCCGAGTCTGACGAGGAGCATGAGGAGCATTGCGATGATTTCTCTGCCTAAGCCACCCCTTGTGTGTAGGTGTCCTCTCTGCCTTTTTGGCGTCTCGATGCCAAAGGGGGAGAGAGTGTAGGGATTTGCGTGCTTGCGTGTCGTGTCATCTTTGGTGTTTGCTTTGTCGTTTGAACCTCGTTTGCTTTGGTTTAGTTTGTGCCTTTGAGACTTATCCTTCATATGGTGTAAAACATATGCACTCTATTCTATCCTAGTGAGCTTATGATTGTGCTACTTGTTATGCTCGTATTTGCTATCTTGTCTAGTGTTAGCCTTACTTTTGCAAGATATGCCTTGTCTCTATAATATAGGGGGAGCTTTGATCTTAGTATGTGTGTCGTGCAGTCCAAAGCACCCATCTAGTTAGCACACATCTAGGGGGAGCCCGTCTATATTCTAGAGAGGAGGGGTTTGCGTTTGCTTAACCTTATTTCCTCTGTGCAAATCCCGTATTGTCATCAATCCACCAAAAAGGGGGAGATTGTAAGGGCATATTTATCCCTAAGGTGTTTTGGTGATTGATAACAATGCTTTTGCGGACTAATCGTGTGCCTTGAGTTTCCCAGACGTTTCATCACTAGGCACAAGACGGTTTGGTGCCCCTCGAAGACTGTTGAAGACGGTGTCTTTTCTACGTTTCTTTTTGGTGGATTTGAGTCGTAGGAAAGCCGTACTATTAAGAGAGGGTCCGCGTCGGAAAGGTTTGGGTGGAATCATCACGTACACGTTTTCTTCCTTGTCCCCTCCTTTCCCCTGCTCTTTGGAGCATCCTCCATTGATCCTCCATTCCCTTGTCCTGAGTGCTGTTGGTGGGCTTGCGGTAGTACTGCTCCCTGTTGAGCGGAGTACCGCAGGTACCCGCGGTAGTACTGCACTTCAGCGCAGTAGTACCGGAGGTGCCCACGGTAGTACCGCTCCTCTAGAGCCGCAGTACCGTGGCCCCCAGGCCAAGTACCGCTCCTTGATGTCTACTACACAACCTTCTTCTTGTAGACGTTGTTGGGCCTCCAAGTGCAGAGGTTTGTAGGACAGTAGCAAATTTCCCTCAAGTGGATGACCTAAGGTTTATCAATCCATAGGAGGCGTAGGATGAAGATGGTCTCTCTCAAGCAACCCTGCAACCAAATAACAAAGAGTCTCTTGTGTCCCCAACACACCAATACAATGGTAAATTGTATAGGTGCACTAGTTCGGCGAAGAGATAGTGATACAAGTGGTATATGGATAGTAGATAAAGGTATTTGTAATCTGAAATTATAAAAACAGCAAGGTAACAAGTGATAAAAGTGAGCGTAAATGGTATTGCAATGCGTTGAAACAAGGCCTAGGGTTCATACTTTCACTAGTGTAAGTCCTCTCAACAATACTAACATAATTGGATCACATAACTATCCCTCAACATGCAACAAAGAGTCACTCCAAAGTCACTAATAGCGGAGAACGAATGAAGAGATTATGGTAGGGTATGAAACCACCTCAAAGTTATTCCCTCCAATCAATCTGTTGGGCTATTCCTATAAGTGTCACAAACAGACCTAGAGTTCATACTAGAATAACACCTTAAGACACAAATCAACCAAAACCCTTATGTCACCTAGATACTCCAATGTCACCTCAAGTATCCGTGGGTATGATTATACGATATGCATCACACAATCTCAGATTCATCTATTCAACCAACACAAAGGACCTCAAAGAGTGCCCCAAAGTTCTACCGGAGAATCACGACGAAAACGTGTGCCAACCCCTATGCATAGGTTCATGGGCGGAACCCGCAAGTTGATCACCAAAACATACATCAAGTGAATCACATGGTATCCCATTGTCACCACAGATACGCACGGCAAGACATACATCAAGTGTTCTCAAATCTTTAAAGACTCAATCCGATAAGATTACTTCAAAGGGGAAACTCAATTCATTACAAGAGAGAAGAGGGGGAGGAGAAACATAAGATCCAACTATAATAGCAAAGCTCACGATACATCAAGATCGTGCCAAATAAAGAACACGAGAGAGAGAGAGAGATCAAACACATAGCTACTGGTACATACCCTCAGCCCCGAGGGAGAACTACTCCCTCCTCGTCATGGAGAGCACCGGGATGATGAAGATGGCCACCGGAGAGGGATTGCCCCCTCCGGCAGGGTGCCGGAACGGGTCTAGATTGGCTTTCGGTGGCTACAGAGGCTTCTGGCGGCGGAACTCCCGATCTATTGTCCGTTCTGGAAGTTTTAGGATACATGGGTATATATGGGTGAAAGGAGTACGTCGGTGGACCAAAGGGGGGGCATGAGGCAGGGGGCACGCCCCAGGGGGGTGGGCGCGCCCCTACCCTCATGAGCACCTCCTTCATCTTCTGACGTAGGGTCCAAGTCTATCCGGTAGGTTTCCTTCCAAAAATAACTTCTCTAGTTGATTTCGTTCCGTTTCGACTCCGTTTGATATTCCTTTTCTTCAAAACACTGAAATAGGCAGAAAAACGGAAACTGGCCCTGGGCTCTGGGTTAATAGGTTAGTCCCAAAAATGATATAAAAGTGTATAATAAAGCCCATAAACATTCAAAACGGTAGATAATATAGCATGGAGCAATCAAAAATTATAGATACGTTGGAGACGTATCAGCATCCCCAAGCTTAATTCCTGCTCGTCCTTGAGTAGGTAAATGATAAAAACAGAATTTTTGATGCAGAGTGCTACTTGGCATAATTTCAATGTAATTCTTCTTAATTGTGGTATGAATATTCAGACCATAAGATTCAAGACAAAAGTTTATATTGACATAGAAATAATAATACTTCAAGCATACTAACTAAGCAATCATGTCTTCTCAAAATATCATGGCCAAAGAAAGCTATCCCTACAAAATCATATAGTCTGGCTATGCTCTATCTTCACCACACAAAATATTTAAATCATGCACAACCCCGATGACAAGCTAAGCAATTGTTTCATACTTTTGATGTTCTCAAACTTTTTCAATCTTCACGCAATACATGAGCGTGAGCCATGGATATAGCACTATAGGTGGAATAGGGTGGTGGTTGTGGAGAAGACAAAAAGGGAGAAGATAGTCTCACATCAACTAGGCGTATCAACGGGCTATGGAGATGCCCATCAATAGATATCAATGTGAGTGAGTAGGGATTGCCATGCAACGGATGCACTAGAGCTATAAGTATATGAAAGCTCAACAAAAGAAACTAGTGGGTGTGCATCCAACTCGCTTGCTCACGAAGACCTAGGGCATTTTGAGTAAGCCCATCATTGGAATATACAAGCCAAGTTCTATAATGAAAGATTCCCACTAGTATATGAAAGTGACAACATAGGAGACTCTCTATCATGAAGATCATGGTGCTACTTTGAAGAAGAAGTGTGGTAAAAGGATAGTAGAATTGTCCCTTCTATCTTTTTCTCTCATTTTTTTATTTTTATATTATTTTTTATTTGGGCCTTCTCTTTTTTATGGCCTCTTTTCTCTTTTTTTATTTGGGCTTCTTTGGCCTCTTTTATTTATTTATTTATTTATTTTCGTCCGGAGTCTCATCCCACTTGTGGGGGAATCATAGTCTCCATCATCCTTTGCTCTAATAATGATGATCATCATACTTTTATTTAATTACAACTCAAGAATTACAACTTGATACTTAGAACAAGAGATGAATCTATATGAATGTCTCCGGCGGTGTACCGGGATATGCAATATGACAATGATGGAGTGTGTCATAATAAACGGAACGGTGGAAAGTTGCATGGCAATATATCTCGGAATGGCTATGTAAATGCCATAATAGGTTGGTATGGTGGCTGTTTTGAGGAAGGTATATGGTAGGTGTATGATACCAGCGAAAAGTGCGCGGTATTAGAGAGGCTAGCAAAGGTGGAAGGGTGAGAGTGTGTATAATCCATGGACTCAATATTAGTCATAAAGAACTCATATACTTATTGCAAAAATCTATTAGTTATTGAAGCAAAGTACTACGCGCATGCTCCTAGGGGGATAGATTGGTAGGAAAAGACCATCGCTCGTCCCCGACCGCCACTCATAAGGAAGACAATCAATAAATAAATCATGCTCCGACTTCATCACATAACGGTTCACCATACATGCATGCTACGGGAATCACAAACTTCAACACAAGTATTTCTCAAATTCACAACTACTCAACTAGCATGACTCTAATATTACCATCCTCATATCTCAAAACAATCATCAAGTATCAAACTTTTCTTAGTATTCAACACACTCAAAAGAAAGTTCCACAAATCTTGAATACCAAGCATATTATTATTAAGAAAATTACCATGCTATTAGAAGACTCTCAAAATAATTTAAGTGAAGCATGAGAGATCAATAGTTTCTTTAAAACAAATCCACCAACGTGCTCTAAAAGATCTAAGTGAAGCACTAGAGCAACAACAAACTACTCCAAAAGATATAAGTGAAGATCAATGAGTAGTTTAATAATTATGCAACTATGTGAAGACTCTCTAACATTTAATAATTTAAGATCTTGGTATTTTATTCAAACAGCAATCAAAGCAAAAGAAAATGACATCTAAGAATAGAAAACATCATGTGAAGAAGCAAAAACTTAGGATCAACCGAAACTAACCGATAGTTGTTGAAGAAGAAAGGTGGGATGCCAACCGGGGCATCCCCAAGCTTAGATGCTTGAGAATTATTGAAATATTATCTTGGGGTGCCTTGGGCATCCCCAAGATTGAGCTTTTGTGTCTCCTTAATTCCTCTCATATCACGGTCTCCCTAAATCTCAAAAGCTTCATCCACATAAAACTCAACAAGGACTCGTGAGATAAGTTAGTAGAAACCATTGCCAAAACCTTATCATACTTTACTGTAGCAAATCACTAAAATTATTATTCAACATTGCATACTAAATGTCTCTGCATATTTAATAGTCCTATCCTCAAATATAATCATTAAAGAAGAAAACATATGCAAACAATGCAAACATAACAGCAATCTTCCTAAACAGGACAGTCTGTAAAGAATGCAGCAACATCCATACTTCCCTAGATCCAAAAATTATGAAATAAAATTCCCACTGTATTAAATTTATCAGAGCATAATATGAAAAAGGTTTCAACATTTTATCACATTCTGACTTTTCTAGGGAATTATTGCAACAGCGGTAAACTTTCTGTTTTCAAACAGCAACATGTATACTTCTAAAATAGGCATAGTAAAGGCTATGAATGCCAATTTATTGAAATAAAAGATGCAAAACATTGTTCTAAATAACAGCAAGAAAATTCTAACAAAATAAATTGACGCTCCAAGCAAAACACATATCATGTGGCGAATAAAAATATAGCTCCAAGTAAAGTTACCGATGAACGAAGACGAAAGAGGGGATGCCTTCTGGGGCATCCCCAAGCTTAGGCTCTTGGTTGTCCTTGAATATTACCTTGGGGTTCTTTTGGAATCCTCAATCTTAGGCTCTTGCCACTCCTTATTCCATAGTCCATCGAATCCTTACCCAAAACTTGAAAACTTCACAACACAAAACTTAACAGAAAACTCATAAGCTCCGTTAGTACAAGAAAATAAATCACCACTTCAAGGTACTGTAATGAACTCATTATTTATTTATATTGGTGTCAAACCTACTGTATTCCAACTTCTCTATGGTTTATAAACTATTTTACTAGCCATAGATTCATCCAAATAAGCAAACAACACACGAAAAACAGAATCTGTCAAAAACAGAACAGTCTGTAGTAATCTGGATCAAACGTATACTTCTGGAACTCATAAAATTCTCAAATAAATTTCTGGACCTTCGGAATTTATTTATTAATCATATTCAAAAAGAATTAACTAAATATCACTCTCCAAATAAAAATGGCATTAATTCTCGTGAGCGCTAAAGTTTCTGTTTTTGACAGCATGATCAACAAGACTTTCCCCAAGTCTTCCCAAAGGTTCTACTTGGCACAAACACTAATTAAAATCATAAAACCACATCTAAACATAGGCTAGATGAATTATTTATTACTAAACAGGAGCAAAAAGCAAAGAACAAGAATAAAATTGGGTTGCCTCCCAACAAGCGCTATCGTTTAACGCCCCTAGCTAGGCATGATGATTTCAATGATGCTCACATAAAGGATAAGAATTGAAACATAAAGAGAGCATCATGGAGAATATTACTAACACATTTAAGTCTAACCCACTTCCTATGCATAGGTATTTTGTGAACAAACAACTTATGGGAGCAATAATCAACTAGCATAGGAAGGCAAAACAAGCATAACTTCAAAACTTTAAGCACGTAGAGAGGAAACTTGATATTATTGCAATTCCTACAAGAATATATTCCTCCCTAATAATAATTTTCAGTAGAATCATGAATGAATTTAACAATATAACCAGCACCTAAAGCATTCTTTTCATGATCTACAAGCATAGAAAATTTCTTACTCTCCACATAAGCAAAATTCTTCTTATGAATAATAGTGGGAGCAAACTCAACAAAATAACTATCATGTGATTGAAAATTAAGATCAAGATGACAAGTTTCATGGTTCTCATTATTCTTTAAAGCATACGTGTCATCACAATAATCATCATAGATAGGAGGCATGCTTTCATCATAATAAATTTGCATAACAAAACTTGGGGGACAAAAAATATCATCTTCATCAAACATAGCTTCCCCAAGCTTGTGGCTTTGCATATCATTAGCATCATGGATATTCAAGGAATTCATACTAACAACATTGCAATCATGCTCATCATTCAAATATTTAGTGCCAAACATTTTATAGATTTCTTCTTCTAGCACTTGAGTACAATTATCCTTTCCATCATACTCACGAAAGATATTAAAAAGATGAAGCGTATGAGGTAAACTAAATTCCATTTTTTATAGTTTTCTTTTATAAACTAAACTAGTGATAAACAAGAAACTAAAAGACTCGATTGCAAGATCTAAAGATATACCTTCAAGCACTCACCTCCCCGGCAACGCCGCCAGAAAAGAGCTTGATGTCTACTACACAACCTTCTTCTTGTAGACGTTGTTGGGCCTCCAAGTGCAGAGGTTTGTACGACAGTAGCAAATTTCCCTCAAGTGGATGACCTAAGGTTTATCAATCCATAGGAGGCGTAGGATGAAGATGGTCTCTCTCAAGCAACCCTGCAACCAAATAACAAAGAGTCTCTTGTGTCCGCAACACACCCAATACAATGATAAATTGTATAGGTGCACTAGTTCGACAAAAAGATGGTGATACAAATGGTATATGGATAGTAGATAAAGGTATTTGTAATCTGAAATTATAAAAAAAGCAAGGTAACAAGTGATAAAAGTGAGCGTAAATGGTATTGCAATGCGTTGAAACAAGGCCTAGGGTTCATATTTTCACTAGTGTAAGTCCTCTCAACAATACTAACATAATTGGATCACATAACTATCCCTCAACATGCAACAAAGAGTCACTCCAAAGTCACTAATAGAGGAGAACGAACGAAGATATTATGGTAGGGTATGAAACCACCTTAGAGTTATTCCTTCCAATCAATCCGTTGGGCTATTCCTATAAGTGTCACAAACAGCCCTAGAGTTCGTACTAGAATAACACCTTAAGACACAAATCAACCAAAACCCTAATGTCACCTAGATACTCCAATGTCACCTCAAGTATCCGTGGGTATGATTATACGATATGCATCACACAATCTCAGATTCATCTATTCAACCAACACAAAGGACCTCAAAGAGTGCCCCAAAGTTCTACCGGAGAATCACGATGAAAACGTGTGCCAACCCCTATGCATAGGTTCATGGGCGGAACCCGCAAGTTGATCACCAAAACATACATCAAGTGAATCACGTGGTATCCCATTGTCACCACAGATACGCACGGCAAGACATACATCAAGTGTTCTCAAATCTTTAAAGACTCAATACGATAAGATTACTTCAAAGGGGAAACTCAATTCATTACAAGAGAGAAGAGGGGGAGGAGGAACATAAGATCCAACTATAATAGCAAAGCTCGCGATACATCAAGATCGTGCCAAATCAAGAACACGAGAGAGAGAGATCAAACACATAGCTACTGGTACATACCCTCATCCCCGAGGGAGAACTACTCCCTCCTCGTCATGGAGAGCACCGGGATGATGAAGATGGCCACCGGAGAGGGATTGCCCCCTCCGGCAGGGTGCCGGAATGGGTCTAGATTGGCTTTCGGTGGCTACGGAGGCTTCTGGCGGTGGAACTCCTGATCTATTGTCCGTTTTGGAAGTTTTAGGATACGTGGGTATATATGGGTGAATGGAGTACGTCGGTGGATCGAAGGGGAGGGGGCCACGAGGCAGGCGGCGCGCCCCCTACCCTCGTGAGCACCTCCTTCATCTTCTGACGTAGGGTCCAAGTCTATCCGGTAGGTTTCCTTCCAAAAATAACTTCTCTAGTTGATTTCGTTCCGTTTCGACTCCGTTTGATATTCCTTTTCTTCGAAACACTGAAATAGGCATAAAAACAGAATCTGGCACTGGGCTCTGGGTTAATAGGTTAGTCCCAAAAATGATATAAAAGTGTATAATAAAGCCCATAAACATTCAAAACAGTAGATAATATAGCATGGAGCAATCAAAAATTATAGATACGTTGGAGACGTATCACTCCTTCGCGATAGTAGTGGCGGATGTAATTTTTTACATCCGCGCCACTGCAGTAGTACCACATCCGTTGCGCGGTAGTACTGTGCTCGGCCTGGCTCAGCTGCCAGGCAGTAGTACCGCTCCTCTGCGGTAGTACTGTGTGGGATTTTTGCTTCTTCCGTTTACCAGCAGAAGTAGGCACGGATGTATCCGCGCTCTTCCCAGGCTAGGGGTTTCCTGCCTTGCGGTAGTACCGCAAGGGGGAGCGGTAGTACCGCGCGCGCGGCAGTACCACCCTCAGCTCTTGTGCTACAGGTCTGCCCTAGCTGCTGCGACTGCAGCGGTAGTACCGTGGGTCCGCATGGTAGTACCGCGTGGCCTTGCGATAGTACCGCTTGTCAGCAAGCGGAAGTACCGTGTGGCCCTGCGGTAGTACCGCTGGTCTGGGGCGGTAGTACTGCTGGTCGCGGGCTAGTAGGTGGATAACGGTTGGATTTTTGTCCTAAGCTATAAATGGGGCGTCTTCTTACTCTAGTTGACTATCTCTTCCAACCCTAAGCTCCATTGTTGCTCTAAGCTCCATTTTCTCCCGATCTCACTCCCTAGCCAATCAAACTTGTTGATTTGCTTGGGAGTGGTTGAGAAGGCCCCGATCTACACTTCCACCAAGAGAAATTTGATTCCCCCCACTAATCCCTTGCGGATCTTGTTACTCTTGGGTGTTTGAGCACCCTAGACGGTTGAGGTCACCGCGGAGCCATAGTACAATGTGGTGAAGCTTCGTGGTGTCGTTGGGAGCCTCCAATTAAGTTGTGGAGATTGCCCCAACCTTGTTTGTAAAGGTTCGGTCGCCGCCTCCAAGGTCACCAATAGTGGAATCACGACATCTCGCATTGTGTGAGGGCGTGAGGAGAATACGGTGGCCCTAGTGGCTTCTTGGGGAGCATTGTGCCTCCACACCGCTCCAACGGAGACGTACTTCCCCTCAAAGGGAAGGAACTTCGGTAACACATCCTTGTCTCCACCGGCTCCACTCTTGATTATCTCGTGCCTTTACTTGTGCAAGCTCATTTGTGATATATCTCTTGCTTGCTTGTGTTCCTATCTTTGTTGCATCATATAGGTTGCTCACCTAGTTGCATATCTAGACAACCTACTTTGATGCAAAGTTTAAATTGTTAAAGAAAAGCTAAAAATTGTTAGTTGCCTATTCACCCCCCCCCCTCTAGTCAACCATATCGATCCTTTCAGCATCTAGGTTCCGCTATTGGTTATTGACCGAAGATGTTTCTTGGTCATGTCTACATAGTTCTCGAACCCGTAGGGTCTGCACGCTTAACGTTCGATGATGATTTGTATTATCAGTTATGTGATTTGATGTACCGAAGGTTGTTCGGAGTCCCGGATGAGATCACGGACATGAAGAGGAGTCTCGAAATGATCGAGACATAAAGATCGATATATTGAAAGGCTATATTCGGACATCGTAAAGGTTCCGAGTGATTCGGGTATTTTTCGGAGTACCGGAGAGTTACGGGAATTCACTAGGGGAAGTAGTGGGCCTTAATGGGCCGTACGGGAAAGGAGAGAAGGGCCTCAAGGGGTGCCCCCCCATGGGCTGGTGCGAATTGGACAAGGAGGGGCGGCGCCCCCCTCTTTCCTTCTCCCTCTCCTTCTCCTTCCTTCTTCTCCTACTTGGACTAGGAAAGGGGGAAACCTACTCCTACTAGGAGTAGGAATCCTCCCTTTGGGTGCGCCCCTTGAGGCCGGCCCTCCTCCTCCTCCCCTCCTTTATATACGGGGGTAGGGGACACCCCATAGACACACAAGTTGATCATTGATCCCTTAGCCGTGTGCGTTGCCCCCCTCCACCATAATCCACCTCGGTCATATCATCGTAGTGCTTAGGCGAAGCCCTGCGCCGGTATCCTCATCCTCATCGTCAACACGACGTCGTGCTGACGAAACTCTCCCTCGGCCTTAGCTAGATCTAGAGTTCGAGGGACGTCACCGAGCTGAACGTGTGCAGATCACGGAGATGTCGTGCGTTCGAGTACATCAACCGTGTTATTAAACGCTTCCACTTTCGGTCTACGAGGGTACGTAGACACACTCTCCCCTCTCGTTTCTATGCATCTCCTAGATAAATCTTGCATGATCGTAGGAAAATTTTCGAAATACTGCGTTCCCCAACAGTGGTATCAGAGACAGGTCTATGCGTAGATGTTATTTGCATGAGTAGAACACAAAGGAGTTGTGGGCGTGGGTATATAAATATTGCTTGCCGTCACTAGTTGATTCTTGATTCAGCGGTATTGTTGGATGAAACGGCTCAGACCGACATTACGCGTACGCTTACGCGAGACTGGTTCTACCGACGTGCTTCGCATACATGTGGCTAGTGGGTGTCTGTTTCTCCAACTTTAGTTGAATCGGTTTCAAAGAATAGGGTTCTTTTTGAAGATCAAAAAGCAATCACTATACTACATTGTGGTTTTGATGTGTAGGTAAGAACGGTTCTTGCTAGAAGCCCGTAGCAGCCACGTAAAACTTGCAACAACAAAGTAGAGGACGTCTAACTTGTTTTTGCAGGGCATGTTGTGATGTGATATGGTCAAGACGTGATGAGATATAAATTGTTGTATAAGATGATCATGTTTTGTTAAAGTTATCGGCAACTGGCAGGAGCCTTATGGTTGTCTCTTTAATTGCATAAGATGTAAGCACCATATAATTGCTTTACTTTATCACTATGTGATAGCAATAGTTGCAAAAGCAATAGTTGGCGAGACAACCATGTGACGACACGTTGATAAAGATCAAGATGATGGAGATCATGGTGTCATGCCGGTGACGATGGAGATCATGATGGTACTTTGGAGATGGAGATCAAAGGCACAAGATGATGATGGCCATATCATGTCACATATTTTGATTGCATGTGATGTTTATCTTTTATGCATCCTATTTTGCTTAGTACGACGGTAGCGTTATGAGATGATCCCTTACTAAAATTTCAAGGTATAAGTGTTCTCCCTGAGTATGCACCGTTGTGACAATTCGTCGTGCCGAAACACCACGTGATGATCGGGTGTGATAAGCTCTATGTTCACATACAATGGGTGCAAGCCAGTTTTGCACACGCATAATACTCGGGTTAAACTTGACAAGCCTAGCATATGTAGATATGGCCTCGGAACACTGAGACCGAAAGGTCGAGCGTGAATCATATTGTAGATATGATCAACATAGTGATGTTCACCATTGAAAGCTACTCCATCTCACGTCATGATCAGACATGGTTTAGTTGATATGGATCACGTGATCACTTAGATGATTAGAGGGATGTCTATCTAAGTGGGAGTTCTTAAGTAATATGATTAATTGAGCTTAAATTTATCATGAACTTAGTCCTGATAGTATTTGCATATCTATGTTGTAGATCAATTTCTCGCATATAGCTTCCCCGTTTTATTTATGATATGTTCCTAGAGAAAACTATATTGAAAGATGTTATTAGCAATGATGCGGACTACCTCCGTGATCTGAGGATTATCCTCATTACTGCATAGAAGAATTATGCCCTTGATGCACCGCTAGGTGACGGACCTATTGCAGGAGCCGAGGCGGACGTTATGAATGTTTGGCAAGCTCGGTATGATGACTACTTGATAGTTTAGAACGCCACGGCTTAGAACCGGGAATTCAAAAACGTTTTGAACGCCACAGAGCATATAAAATGTTCCAAGAGTTGAAATTAGTATTTCAGACTCATGCCCGTGTCGAGAGGTATGAGACCTCTGACAGTACTTTGCCTACAAGATGGAGGAGAATAGCTCAGCTAGTGAGCATGTGCTCAGAATGTCTACTACAATCACTTGAATCAAGTGGGAGTTAATCTTCCTGATAAGATAGTGATTGAAAAAGTTCTCTAGTCACTATCACCAAATTACTAGAACATCGTGATGAACTTTAATATGCAAGGGATAACGGAAACAATTCCCAAGCTCTTCGCGATGCTGAAATTGGCGAAGGTAGAAATCAAGAAAAAGCATCAAGCGTTGATGGTTGAAAAGACCACTAGGTTCAAGTAAAAGGGCAAGGGAAATAAAGGGAACTTCAAGAAGAATGGCCAGCAAGTTGCCACTCCCGTGAAGAAGCCCAAAGATGGACCTAAGCTTGAAACTGAGTGCTTCTACTACAAAGGGAATGGTCACTGGAAGTAGAACTACCCCAAATACTTGGCGGATAAGAAGGATGGCAAAGTGAACAAAAGTATATTTTATATACATGTTATTGATGTGTACTTTACTAGTGTTCATAGTAACCTCACAGTATTTGATATTGGTTCAGTTGCTAAGATTAGTAACTCGAAACAGGAGTTGCAAAATGAACAGAGACTAGTTAAGGGCAAGGTGACGATGTGTGTTGGAAGTGATTCCAAGGTTGATAAGATCACCATCACACACTCCCTTTACCTTCGAGATTAGTGTTGAACCTAAAATAAATGTTATTTGGTGTTTTCGTTGAGCATAAATATGATTGGATCATGTTTATTGCAATACGGTTATTCACTTAAGTCAAAGAATAATTGTTGTTCTATTTACATGAATAAAACCTTCTATGGTCAGACACTCAATATAAATGGTTTATTGAATCCCGATCGTAGTGATACACATATTAATAATATTGAAGCCAAAAGATGCAAAGTTAATAATGATAGTGCAACTTATATGTGGCACTGCCGTTTAGGTCATATTAGTGTAAAGCGCATGAAGACACTCCATGCTGATGGACTTTTGGAATTACTTGATTGTGAATCATTTGATGCTTGCGAACAATGCCTCATGGGCAACATGACTAAGACTCCGTTCTCCGGAACAATGGAGCGAGCCACTGACTTATTGGAAATAATACATACCGATATATGTGGTCCGATGAGTGTTAAGGCTCGCGGCGGGTATCGTTATTTTCTGACCTTCACAGATGATTTGAGCAGATATTAGTATATCTACTTAATGAAACACAAGTATGAAACGTTTGCAAAGTTCAAAGAATTTCAAAGTGAAGTGGAAAATCATCGTAACAAGAAAATAAACTTTCTACGATCTAATTGCGAAAACAAATATTTGAGTTACGAGTTTGGTCTTCATTTGAAACAATGTGGAATAGTTTCTCAACTCACGCCACCTGGAACACCACAATGTAATGGTGTGTCCGAACGTCATAACCGTACTTTATTAGATATGGTGCAATCTATGATATCTCTTACCGAATTACCACTATCGTTTTGGGGTTATGCATTAGAGACAGCTGCATTCACGTTAAATAGGGCACCGTCTAAAATCCGTTGAGACGACACCGTATGAACTGTGGTTTAGCAAGAAACCTAAGCTGCCGTTTATTAAAGTTTGGGGTTGTGATGCTTATGTGAAAAAGTTTCAACTTGATAAAGCTCAAACCCAAATCGGAGAAGTGCGTCTTCATAGAATACCCAAAAGAAACTGTTGTGTACACCTTCTATCATAGATCTGAAGGCAAGATCTTTGTTGCTAAGAGGGGATCCTTTCTAGGGAAGGAGTTTCTCTCGAAAGAAGTGAGTGGGAGGAAAGTAGAACTTGATGAGGTAATTGTACCATCTCCCGAATTGGAAAGTAGTTCATCACAGAAATCAGTTCCAGTGATGCCTACACCAATTACTGAGGAAGTTAATGATGATGATCATGAAACTTCGGATCAAGTTACTACCAAACCTCGTAGGTCAACCAAAGTATGGTCCGCACCAGAGTGGTACGGTAATCCTTTCTGGATGTCATGTTACTAGACCATGACGAACCTACGAACTATGAGGAAGCGATGATGAGCCCAGATTCCGCAAAATGGCTTGAGGCCATGAAATCTGAGATGGGATCCATGTATAAGAACAAAGTGTGGACTTTGGTTGACTTGCCCAATGATCGGCAAGCCATTGAGAATAAATGGATCTTCAAGAGGAAGACAGACGCTGATAGTAGTATTACTATATACAAAGCTCAAATTGTCACAAAAAGGTTTTCGACAAGTTCAAGATGTTGACTACGATGAGATTTTCTCACTCGTAGTGATGCTTAAGTCTGTCCGAATCATGTTAGAAATTGCCACATTTTATGAAATCTGGAAAATGGATGTCAAAACTGCATTCCTTAATGGATTTCTTAAAGAAGAGTTGTATATGATACAACAAGAAAGTTTTTTCAATCCTAAAGGTGCTAACAAAGTGTGCAAGCTCCAGCGATCCATCTATGGACTGGTGCAAGCATCTCGGAGTTGGAATATACGCTTTGATGAGTTGATCAAAGCATATAGTTTTATACAGACTTGCAGTGAAGCCTGTATTTACAAGAAAGTGAGTGGGAGCACTACAGCCTTTCTGATAAGTATATGTGAGTGACATATTGTTGATCGAAGATGATGTAGAATTTTTGGGAAAGCATTAAGGAGTGTTTGAAAGGAGTTTTTCAAAGAAAGACCTCGGTGAAGCTGTTTATACATTGAGCATCAAGATCTATAGAGATAGATCAAGACGCTTGATAAGAATTTTTTTCAATGAGTACATACCTTGACAAGATTTTCAAGTAGTTCAAAATGGAACAGTCAAAGAAGGAGTTCTTGCCTGTGTTGCAAGGTGTGAAGTTGAGTAAAGACTCAAAACCCGACCACGGCAGAAAATAGAAAGAGAATGAAAAGTCATTCCCTATGCCTCATTCATAGGTTCTATAAAGTATGTTATGTTGTGTACCAGTCCTATTGTATACCTTAGCATGATTTTGGCAAGGGAGTACAATAGTGATCTAGCAGTAGATCACTGGACAATGGTCAAAATTATCCTTAGAGGACTAAAGAAATATTTCTCGATTATGGAGGTGATAAAAGAGTTCGTCGTAAAGAGTTACGTCGATGCAAGCTTTTGACACCGATCTGGATGACTCTAAGTCTCGATCTAGATACATATTGAAAGTGGGAGCAATTAGCTAGAGTAGCTCCATGCAGAGTATTGTAGACATAGAAATTAGTGCAATACATATGGATCTGAATGTTGCAGACCCGTAGACTAAACTTCTCTCACAAGTAAAACATGATCACTCTTTGGGTGTTAATAACATAGCGATGTCAACTAGATTATCGAATCTAGTAAACCCTTTGGGTGTTAGTCACATGGAGATGTGAACTAATCACATAAAGATGTGAACTATTGGTGTTAAATCACATAGCGATGTGAACTAGATTATTGACTCTAGTAAACCTTTTGCGTATTAGTCACATGGAGATGTGAACTAATCACATAAAGATGTGAACTATTAGTGTTAAATCACATGGCGATGTGAACTAGATTATTGACTCTAGTGCAAGTGGGAGACTGAAGGAAATATGCCCTAGAGGCAATAATAAAGTTGTTATTTATATTTCCTTATATCATGATAAATGTTTATTATTCATGCTAGAATTGTATTAACCGGAAACTTAGTACATGTGTGAATACATAGACAAAACAGAGTGTCCCTAGTATGCCTCTACTTGACTAGATCGTTAATCAAAGATGGTTAAGTTTCCTGACCATAGACATGTGTTGTCATTTGATGAAAGGGATCACATCATTAGAGAACGATGTGATGGACAAGACCCATCCGTTAGCTTAGCACTATGATCGTTTAGTTTATTGCTATTGCTTTCTTCATGACTTATACATGTTCCTATGACTATGAGATTATGCAACTCCCGAATACCAGAGGAACACTTAGTGTGCTATCAAACATCACAACATAACTGGGTGATTATAAAGATGCTCTACAGGTATCTCCAATGGTGTTTGTTGAGTTGGCATAGATCGAGATTAGGATTTGTCACTCCAATTGTCTGAGAGGTATCTATGGGCCCTCTCGGTAATGCACATCACTATAAGCCTTGCAAGCAATGTGACTAATGAGTTAGTTGCAGGATGATGCATTACAGAACGAGTAAAGAGACTTGTCGGTAACGAGATTGAACTAGGTATTGAGATACTGACGATTGAATCTCAGACAAGTAACATACCGATGACAAAGGGAACAACGTATATCGTTATGCGGTTTGACCGGTAAAGATCTTCGTAGAATATGTAGGAGCCAATATGAGCATTCAGGTTCCGCTATTGGTTATTGACCGGAGATGTGTCTCGGTCATGTCTACATAGTTCTCGAACCCATAGGGTCCGCACGCTTAGCGTTCGATGACGATTTGATTATGAGTTCTGTGATTTGATGTACCGAAGGTTGTTCGGAGTCCCGGATGAGATCATGGACATGACAAGGAGTCTCAAAATGCTCGAGACGTAAATATCGATATATTGGAAGGCTATATTCATACATCGGAAAGGTTCCGAGTGATTCGGGTATTTTCGGAGTACCGGAGAGTTACGGGAATTCACCGGGGGAAATAGTGGGCCTTAATGGGCCATACGGGAAAGGAGAGAAGGGCCTCAAGGGGTGCCCCCCCATGGGCTGGTCCGAATTGGACTAGGAGGGGGTGGCGCCCCCCTCTTTCCTTCTCCCTCTTCCTCTCCTTCCTTCTTCTCCTACTTGGACTAGGAAAGGGGGAAACCTACTCCAACTAGGAGTAGGAATCCTCCCTTTGGGCGCGCCCCTTGAGACCGGCCTTCCTCCTCCTCCCTTCCTTTATATATGGGGGAAGGGGGCACCCCATAGACACACAAGTTGATCATTAATCCCTTAGCCGTGTGCGGTGCCCCCCTCCACCATAATCCACCTCAGTCATATCGTCGTAGTGCTTAGGCGAAGCCCTGCACCGGTAGCTTTATTATCACCGTCAACACACCGTCGTGCTGACGAAACTCTCCCTCGGCCTCAGCTGGATCTAGAGTTTGAGGGACGTCACCGAGCTGAACGTGTGCAGATCGCGGAGGTGCCTGATAACCCACAAGTATAGGGGATCGCAACAGTTTTCGAGGGTAGAGTATTCAACCCAAATTTATTGATTCGACAGAAGGGAAGCCAAAGAATATTCTCAAGTATTAGCAGCTGAGTTGTCAATTCGACCACACCTGGAAAACTTAATATCTGCAGCAAAGTGTTTAGTAGCAAAGTAATATGATAGTAGTGGTAACGGTAGCAAAAGTAATAGTAGCAGTTTTGGTTTTATAGTGATTGTAACAGTAGCAACGGAAAAGTCAGTAAGCGAAGAACAATATATGAAAATCTCGTAGGCAATGGATCAGTGATGGATAATTATGTCGGATATAATCAATCATGCAACAGTTATAACATAGGGTGACATAGAACTAGCTCCAGTTCATCAATGTAATGTAGGCATGTATTCCGAATATAGTCATACGTGCTTATGGAAAAGAACTTGCATGACATCTTTTTTCCTACCCTCTCGTGGCAGTGGGGTCCTATGGGAAACTAAGGGATATTAAGGCCTCCTTTTAATAGAGTACCGGACCAAAGCATTAATACATAGTGAATACATGAACTCCTCAAACTATGGTCATCACCGGTAAGTATCCCGATTGTTGTCTATCCGGGGTTAACGGATCATAACACACAATAGGTGACTATGGACTTGCAAGATAGGATCAAGAACTCACATATATTCGTGAGAACATAATAGGTTCAGATCTGAAATCATGGCACTCGGGCCCTAGTGACAATCCTTAAGCATAGCAAAGTCATAGCAACATCAATCTCAGAACATAGTGGATACTAGGGATCAAACCCTAACAAAACTAACTCGATTACATGATAAATCTCATCCAACCCATCACCGTCCAGCAAGCCTACGATGGAATTACTCACGCACGGCGGTGAGCATCATGAAATTGGTGATGGAGGAAGGTTAATGATGACGATGGAGACAGATACCCCTCTCCGGAGCCCCGAACGGACTCCAGATCAGCCCTCCCGAGAGAGTTTAGGACTTGGCGGCGGCTCCGTATCGTAAAACATGATGAATCCTTCTCTCCTATTTTTTCTCCCCGAACACGAATATATGGAGTTGGAGTTAAGGTCGGTGGAGCATCAGGGGGCCCATGAGGCAGGGGGCGCACCCAGGGGTAGGCGCGCCCCCACCCTCGTGGACAGGGTGTGGGCCCCTGACATTGATTCTTTCGCCAGTATTTTTTATATGTTCCAAAAATAATCTCCTTTGATTTTAAGGTCATTCCAAGAACTTTTATTTCTGCACAAAAATAACACGATGGCAATTCAGATGAAAACAACGCCAGTCCGGGTTAGTTCCATTCAAATCATGCAAGTTAGAGTCCAAAACAAGGGTAAAAGTGTTTGGAAAAGTAGATACGTTGGAGGCGTATCAACTCCCCCAAGCTTAAACCTTTGCTTGTCCTCAAGAAATTCAGTTGATAAACTGAAAGTGATAAAGAAAAACTTTTACAAACTCTGTTTGCTCTTGTTGCTGTAAATATGTAAAGCCAGCATTCATGTTTTCAACAAAGATTATGAACTAACCATATTCACAATAACATTTAGGTCTCATGTTTACTCATATCAATGGCATAATCAACTAGCGAGCAATAATAATAAATCTCGTATGACAACACTTTCTCAAAACAATCATAATATGATATAAGAAGATGGTATCTCGCTAGCCCTTTCTGAGACCGCAAAACATAAATGCAGAGCACCTTTAAAGATCAAGGACTGACTAGACATTGTAATTCATGGTAAAAGAGATCCAGTCAAGTCATACTCAATGTAAACTAACGATAATACATGCAAATGACAGCGGTGCTCTCCAACTGGTGCTTTTTAATCAGAGGATGATGACTCAACATAAAAGTAAATAGATAGGCCCTTCGCAGAGGGAAGCAGGGATTTGTAGAGGTGCCAGAGCTCGATTTTGAAATAGAGATGAATGATATTTTGAGTGGTATACTTTCATTGTCAACATAACAACCAAGAGATCTCGATATCTTCCATGCTACACACATTATAGGCGGTTCCCAAGCAGAATGGTAAAGTTTATACTCCCCCACCACCAACAAGCATCAATCCATGGCTTGCCTGAAACAACGGGTGCCTCCAACTAACAACAATCCTGGGGGAGTTTTGTTTGCAATTATTTTGATTTGATTTGAGCATGGGACTGGGCATCCCGGTGACCAGCCATTTTCTCATAAGTGAGGAGTGGAGTCCACTCCTCTTGAGAATAACCCGCCTAGCATGGAGGATACAGACAGCCCTAGTTGATACATGAGTTGTTCGAGCATACAAAACAAAATGTTTATTTGAAGGGTTAGAGTTTGGCACATACAAATTTACTTGGAACGGCAGGTAGATACCTGATGACCCACAAGTATAGGGTATCTATCGTAGTCCTTTCGATAAGTAAGAGTGTCGAACCCAACGAGGAGCAGAAGGAAATGATAAGCGGTTTTCAGCAAGGTATTCTCTGCAAGTACTGAAATAAGTGGTAACAGATATTTTTGTGATAAGATAAATCGTAATGAGCAACAAGTAACAAAAGTAAATAAAGTGCAGCAAGGTGGCCCAATCCTTTTTGTAGCAAAGGACAAGCCAGAACAAACTCTTATAATAGGAAAAGCGCTCCCGAGGACACATGGGAATATCGTCAAGCTAGTTTTCATCACGTTCATATGATTCGCGTTTGATACTTTGATAATTTGATATGTGGGTGTACCGGTGCTTGGGTGCTGTTCTTACTTGAACAAGCATCCCACTTATGATTAACCTATATTGCAAGCATCCGCAACTACAACAAAAGTATTAAGGTAAACCTAACCATAGCATGAAACATATGGATCCAAATCAGCCCCTTACGAAGCAACGCATAAACTAGGGTTTAAGCTTCTGTCACTCTAGCAACCCATCATCTACTTATTACTTCCTAGTGCCTTCCTCTAGGCCCAAATAATGGTGAAGTGTTATGTAGTCGACGTTCATATAACACCACTAGAGGCTACACAACATACATCTTATCAAACTATCAAACGAATACCAAATTCACATGACTACTAATAGCAAGACTTCTCCCTTGTCCTCAGGAACAAACGTAATTACTCACAAAGCATATTCATGTTCATAATCAGAGGGGTAATAATATGCATATAGGATTTGAACATATGATCTTCCACCAAATAAACCAACTAGCATCAACTACAAGGAGTAATCAACACTACTAGCAACCTACTAGCACCAATCCCGGACTTTGAGACAAGAATTGGATACAAGAGATGAACTAGGGTTTGGAGATGAGATGGTGCTGGTGAAGATGTTGATGGAGATTGCCCTCTCCCGATGAGAGGAACGTTGGTGATGACGATGGTGATGATTTCCCCCTCCCGGAGGGAAGTATCCCCGGCAGAACATCTCTGCCAGAGCTCGAGATTGGTTCCGCCAAGCTTCCGCCTCATGGCGGTGGAGTCTCGTCAAGAAAAGTTCCTTCCTATTTTTTTCTCATCGAAAGACCTCATATAGGAGAAGATGGACGTTGGAGAGCCACCAGGGGGCCCACGAGGTAGGGGCGCAGCCTAGGGGGGAGCCCCCACCCTCGTGAGTAGGGTGTGGGGCCCCTGGCCTTCATCTTTGGCGTGGATTTTTCTTTATTTATTTTAAGATGTTCCATGGAGTTTCAGGACTTTTGGAGTTGCGCAGAATAAGTCTCTAATATTTGCTCCTTTTCCAGCCCAGAATTCCAGCTGCCGGCATTCTCCCTCCTTATGTAAACCTTGTAAAATAAGAGAGAATAGCCATAAATATTGTGACATAAAGTGAAATAATAGTCCATAATGCAATAAATATCGATATAAAAGCATGATGCAAAATGGACATATCAATACCGTATATAGGAAGGTATGGTGGACTCATATGGAATAACTTTGGGGTTTATGGAATTGGATGCACAAGAAGTATTCCCGCTTAGTACAAGTGAAGGCTAGAAAGAGACTGGGAAGCGACCAGCTAGAGAGCGACAACAGTCATGAACATGCATTAAAATTAATCAACAGCGAATGCAAGCATGAGTAGGATACAATTCACCATGAACATAAATATCATAGAGGCTATGTTGATTTTGTTTCAACTACATGTGTGAACATGTGCCAAGTCAAGCCACTCGAATCGTTCAAAGGAGGATACCACCCCATCATACCACATCACAACCATTTTAATAGCATGTTGGCGCGCAAGGTAAACCATTATAAACTCCTAGCTAATTAAGCATGGCATAAGAAACTATAATCTCTAATTGTCATTGCAAACATGTTTCATTCATAATAGGCTGAATCAGGAACGATGAACTAACCATATTTACAAAAACAAGAGAGGTCGAGTTCATACCAGCTTCTCTCATCTCAATCAGTCCATCATATATCGTCATTATTGCCTTTCACTTGCACAACTGAATAGTGTGGATAATAATAATAGAGCACATGCATTGGACTAGGCTAGAATCTACAAGCATTCAATTCAAGGGAGAAGACAAGGTAATATGGGCTCTTTGTTAGATCAACAATAATGCATAAGAGAGCCACTCAACAATTTCATCACGGTCTTCTCCTCTCGACCCCCAAGGAAAAGAAAGGAAATAAAACCATTTACACGGGAAAGCTCCCAACAAGCAAAAGAAGAACAAGAAATCTTTTTGGGTTTTCTTTTTAATTACTACTACTACAGGCATGAAAAGTAAACTAGCTAAAAGCTACAGCTAAACTTTTATTGGTTTTCTTAAGGTTTTTCAAACACACAAGAAGAAAGCTTAAAAAGAAAATAAACTAGCATGGATGATACAATGAAAAAGTATGAGCACCGACAACTGGCATGATTGTGTGAGCATGAATGTAATGTCGGTGAGAAATACGTACTCCCCCAAGCTTAGGCTTTTGTCCTAAGTTGGTCTATGCCCATGGATCAAAACTGTAGCTGGGGTCGTACTGAGAAGGGTCCTCAGGTTGCCACTGGTTGGCGATCTCCTCCGGATTCCACTGATAAACAGACTGACGGTGAGGATCAGATGGTGGCTCCGGCTCTACAGCTGACATCTGGCCCCGGTACGCATGAATGGCCTCGGGCAAAATGAGGTGCGTGCCTGAAAATATGTTAAACAAAGAGGGCGCAGGAAAGGTAATAATCTCACAATAACTTTTACCAAATATTAATTTGTACTTAAGTATCTTATTCTTATCCTTAACAATAAAATCATGTGCTACCATACTCTTATAACCTAGAACAATAGGAGGCAGCAACTTTTCCTCTTTCTCATAATGCCTGATCGGTATGTTAAAGTGTGCAGCAAGGCGCGAGGCAAAGATGCCTCTGTGGACGGGGCCCTTAGTACGGTTCAGATTTAACCGTTTAGCAACAATAGCGCCTAAACTGAAAGTAGTATCATGAAACAAGGCATGACGCAAGATAACAATATCAGGAGCACTAAGGTTTCTACAGTTCCCGCGACCAATTAAGTATCTACTAGCAAATATTGCAAAGTAACGTAGAACAGGAAAATGTATGCTAGTGATTCTCGCATCGGAAACCTTCCTCGTTCCCCTACAACAATCATATCAATAAATCCCTCCACATCATTATGATGTGGTTCCTCTATGCTGCCCTCAAAGGGTATCAAACAGACCCGGCAAAAATCATAAAGTGGCATCTCCTTATGCTCATCATATAAATAAAATTCCATCGAAGGTGATGATCTCCTAGCATGGAAATGAAAATTTTGCACAAAGATATTGGTGAGTAAGAGATACTATTCACGCTGGTCGTGGAGGAAGGCGGTAAGGCCTGCATTCTCAGCCAAATGATAAAAATCCTCATAAATCCCACCTTCTCTCAAGAACTCATCACAAGGCCATTCACATGGCCGAACCTCCGCAGTACGAGGGAGATTATACTTGGGATTCTTGTTCTCTTCACTTTGCTTATCCTTCGAGCTTCGGCTCGATGAGCCCCTAAAAAATCTCTTCATCTTTTTCTAAATTTTTTTGAAATTTTTAGTAACTTAAAATAAAAGTGAACAAAACTCCTAAAGTGCCTAAAGGCCATATCATGCATTAGAACTACTTTTGACCACATAAATTTGACATGCAAGCTCAAGAACAGGGTCACCTAAGCAGCAAAAATTTGCAATAAATAAAGCACTAGAACAAAAAACTAATTTGACCATTGGAGGAGTCACATACCGAAGAACAATCCCCCAAAACAGTTTTGTGAATGGAGCTTTGAGCAAGGAGATCGAAAATGACAGGAAGATGAGCAAGAACTCGGGTTTGAGCTGGTGGGTGATTTTTTCTGGAGGAAGACGAAGTGTGTGGGTGCAAGAATAAGTGGAGGGGACCCACGTGGGGTCCATGAGGCAGGGGCACGCTCAGGGGGTGGGCGCGCCCTCCACCCTCGTGGGCACATGGTGGGTCCCCCTGGTGTGTTCTCAGTGTCAAAAGTTCTTAAATATTCTGGAAAAAAATCATATTTCATTTTCAAGGCATTTGGAGAACTTTTATTTTCAGGGTATTTTTTAATGCAAGGATAATTCAGAAAACAGACAGAAAATACTATTTTTACTTTATTTCATATAAATAATAGAAAGTAAAAAGAGGGTATAGAGGGTTGTGCTTTCTAACTTCATCCATTTCATGCTCATCAAAAGAAATTCACTAACAAGGTTGATCAAGTCTTGTTAACAAACTCATTCCGAATCACATGAAACCAGAGAGATTTCGAATAACACTAGGTTACCTCAATAGGGATATGCACATCCCCAACAATAAGAATATCATATTTCTTCTTGACAGTAGGAAGAGGAAATTCAAAACCTCCAATAGTAATTGCTGAGATTTTTCCAATAGAATTAATATTGTGGACTTGAGGTTGTTTCCTCGTTAAGTGTACCATATGCTCATTACCATTAACATGAAAAGTGACATTGCCTTTGTTGCAATCAATAACAGCCCCTGCAGTATTCAGAAAGGGTCTACCAAGAATAATGTACATACTATCGTCCTCGGGAATATCAAGAATAACAAAGTCCGTTAAAATAGTAACGTTTGCAGCCACAACAGGCACATCCTCACAAATACCGACAGGTATAGCAGTTGATTTATCAGCCATTTACAAAGATATTTTAGTAGGTGTCAACTTATTCAAATCAAGTCTACGATATAAAGAGAGAGGCATAACACTAACACCGGCTCCAAGATCACATGAAGCAGTTTTAACATAGTTTCTCTTAATGGAGCATGGTATACTTGGTACTCATGGATCTCCTAGTTTCTTTGGTACTCCACCCTTAAAAGTATAATTAGCAAGCATGGTGGAAATTTCAGCTTTCGGTATCTTTCTTTTGTTTGTAACAATATCTTTCATGTACTTAGCATAAGGATTCATTTTAAGCATATCAGTCAAACGCATACGCAAAAAGACAGGTCTAATCATTTCAGCAAAGCGCTCAAAATCCTCATCATCCTTTTTCTTGGATGGTTTAGGAGGAAAGGGCATGGTTTTCTGAACCCATGGTTCTCTTTCTTTACCGTGCTTCCTAGCAACAAAGTCTCTCTTATCATAACGTTGATTCTTTGATTGTGGGTTATCAAGATCAACAGCAGGTTCAATCTCTACATCATTATCATTGCTAGGTTGAGCATCAACATGAACATCATCATTAGCATTATCACTAGGTTCATGTTCATTACCAGATTGTGTTTCAGCGTCAAAAATAGAAATATCATTGGGATTATTAGGTGTGTCAGTAACAGGTTCACTAGAAGCATGCAAGGTCCTATCATTTTTCTTTTTCTTCTTCTTAGAAGAACTAGGTGCATCAACATTAGCTCTCTGAGAATCTTGCTCAATTCTCTTAGGGTGGCCCTCAGGATACAAAGGTTCCTGAGTCATTTTACCTCCTCTAGTCATAACTCTAACGGCATTATCATTCTTCTTATTATTTAATTCATTGAGCAAATCATTCTGAGCTTTAAGCACTTGATCTACTTGAGTGGTAACCATAGAAGCATGTTTACTAATAAGTTTAAGTTCACCTTTAACTCTAGACATATAATCACTCAAGTGTTCAAGCATATCAGCATTGCATTTCAATTGTCCACCAACATAAGCATTAAAGTTTTCTTGTTTAACCATAAAGTCATCAAACTCATCCAAGCATTGGCTACCGAACTTAGTAAATGTGATTTCACATTTATCAAATCCATAGAGAGAATTTACCTTTACTACATGTGACGGGTTATCAAGACCATGTATCTCTTCAATAGGTGGTAAATTCTTAACATCTTCAGCTTTAATACCTTTTTCTTTCATAGATTTCTTTGTCTCTTGCATATCTTCAGGACTGAGAAATAGAATACCCCTTTTCTTTGGAGTTGGCTTAGGAGTTGGTTCAGGAAGTGTCCAATTATTTTCATTTGTCAACATATTATTCAATAGCACTTCAGCTTGATCAATAGTTCTTTCCCTTAAAACACAACCAGCACAACTATCCAAGTAATCTCTGGAAGCATCGGTTAGTCCATTATAAAAGATATCAAGTATTTCATTTTTCTTGAGAGGATGATCAGGCAAAGCATTAATTAATTGGAGAAGCCTCTCCCAAGCTTGTGGGAGACTCTCTTCTTCAATTTGCACAAAATTATATATTTCCCTTAAATCAGCTTGTTTCTTATGAGCGGGGAAATATTTAGTAGAGAAGTATAAATCATATCCTGGGGACTACGCACACAACCAGGATCAAGAGAATTAAACCATGTTTTAGATCACCCTTTAATGAGAACAGAAACAACTTCAGGATAAAGTAATAGCGAATTTTCTCATCATGAGTAAACAGGGTGGCTATATCATTTAATTTAGTAAGATGTTCCACAACAGTTTCAGATTCATAGCCATAAAAAGGATCAGATTCAACCAAAGTAATTAACTCGGGATCGACAGAGAAATCATAATCCTTATCAGTAATAAAGATAGGTGAAGTAGCAAAAGTAGGGTCATATTTCATTCTAGCATTGAAAGACTTTTCTTTAAGCTTAGCTAATAATTTCTTAAGATCGGATATATCATTGCAAGCAAGAAAGTCTCTAGTAGTTTCTTCATCCATAACATAACCCTCAGCCACAACAGACAATTCATATCTAGGGGGAGAATCTTCATCATCACTTTCATCAATATTATCAGTTTCAATAATTTCATTCTCTCTAACCCTAGCAAGTTGTTCATCAAGAAATTCACCTAGTGGCACAGTATTATCAGACATAGAAGTAGTTTCATCATAAGTATCATGCAAAGCAGAAGTGGCATCATCAATAACATGCGACATATCAGAATGAATAGCATGTGTAGGTGTCGCAAGTTTACTCAAAACAGAAGGTGAATCAAGTGCAGAGCTAGATGGCAGTTCCTTACCTCCCCTCATAGTTGAGGGAAAAATATTGGTTCTTTGATCTTTCAAGTTCTTCATAGTGATCAACAGATATAAATCCCAAGTGACTCAAAGAATAGAGCTATTCTCCCCGGCAACGATGCCAGAAAATAGTCTTGATAACCCACAAGTATAGGGGATCGCAACAGTTTTCGAGGGTAGAGTATTCAACCCAAATTTATTGATTCGACAGAAGGGAAGCCAAAGAATATTCTCAAGTATTAGCAGCTGAGTTGTCAATTCAACCACACCTGGAAAACTTAATATCTGTAGCAAAGTGTTTAGTAGCAAAGAAATATGATAGTTGTGGTAACGGTAGCAAAAGTAACGGTAGCAGTTTTGGTTTTATAGTGATTGTAACAGTAGCAACGGAAAAGTAAGTAAGCGAAGAACAATATATGAAAAGCTCGTAGGCAATGGATCAGTGATGGATAATTATGTCGGATGTGATCAATCATGCAATAGTTATAACATAGGGTGACACAGAACTAGCTCCAGTTCATCAATGTAATGTAGGCATGTATTCTGAATATAGTCATACGTGCTTATGGAAAAGAACTTGCATGACATCTTTTGTCCTACCCTCCCGTGGCAGTGGGGTCCTATTGGAAACTAAGGGATATTAAGGCCTCCTTTTAATAGAGTACCGGACCAAAGCATTAACACATAGTGAATACATGAACTCCTCAAACTATGGTCATCACCGGTAAGTATCCCGAATATTGTCACTTCGGGGTTAACGGATCATAACACATAATAGGTGACTATAGACTTGCAAGATAGGATCAAGAACTCACATATGTTCATGAAAACATAATAGGTTCAGATCTGAAATCATGTCACTCAGGCCCTAGTGACAAGCATTAAGCATAGCAAAGTCATAGCAATATCAATCTCAAAACATAGTGGATACTAGGGATCAAACCCTAACAAAACTAACTCGATTACATGATAAATCTCATCCAACCAATCACCGTCCAGCAAGCCTACGATGGAATTACTCACGCACGGCGGTGAGCATCATGAAATTGGTGATGGAGGAAGGTTGATGATGACGATGGAGACAGATACCCCTCTCCGGAGCCCCGAACGGACTCCAGATCAGCCCTCTTGAGAGAGTTTAGGGCTTGGCGGTGGCTCCGTATCGTAAAACGCGATGAATCTTTCTCTCCTATTTTTTCTCCCCGAACGAATATATGAAGTTGGAGTTGAGGTCGGTGGAGCGTCAGGGGGCCCACGAGGCAGGGGGTGCGCCCAAGGGGTAGGCGTGCCCCCCACCCTCGTGGACAGGGTGTGGGCCCCCTGACATTGATTCTTTCGCCAGTATTTTTTATATGTTCAAAAAATAATCTCCGTTAATTTTCAGCTCATTCCTAGAACTTTTATTTCTGCACAAAAATAACACCATGGCAATTCTGCTGAAAACAACGTCAGTCCGGGTTAGTTCCATTCAAATCATGCAAGTTAGAGTCCAAACCAAGGGCAAAAGTGTTTGGAAAAGTAGATACGTTGGAGACGTATCAGTGTCGTGCGTGGGGTACTTGATCAATTGGATCGCGAAGACGTTCGACTACATCAACCGCGTTATTCAACGCTTCCGCTTTCGGTCTACGAGGGTACGTAGACACACTCTCCCCTCTCGTTGCCATGCATCTCCTAGATAAATCTTGCGTGATCGTAAGAAAACTTTTGAAATACTGCGTTCCCCAACATATGTATTTGACATGAAGAAAGCAATAGCAATAAAATTAAATGATCAACATGCTAAGCTAACGGATGGGTCTTGTCCATCATATCATTCCCCTAATGATGTGATCCTGTTCATCAAATGACAACACATGTCTATGGTTAGGAAACTTAACCATCTTTGATTAACGAGCTAGTCTAGTAGAGGCTTACTAGGGACACAGTGTTTTGTCTATGTATCCACACATGTATCAAGTTTCCGGTTAATACAATTCTAGCATGAATAATAAACATTTATCATGATATAAGGAAATATAAAATAACAACTTTATTATTGCCTCTAGGGCATTTTTCCTTCACAAATGTGTGTAACGGTTCGATTTTTTGTGAAGTCTATATATACCCCTCCAGCCCCTTATCCATTTGAGAGAGAGCCATCAGAACGTGCCTACACTTCCACTACTCATTTTCTGAGAGAGAATCACCTACTCATGTGTTGGTACCAAGACATTCCAATCCAACCACAAAAATCTTGATCTCTAGCCTTCCCCAAGTTGCTTTCCACTCAAATCATTTTTCCACAGTAGCCAAATCCGTGAGAGAGAGAGTTGAGTGTTGGGGAGACTATCATTTGAAGCACAAGAGCAAGGAGTTCATCATCAACACACCCTCTGTTACCTTTTGAAGAGTGGTGTCTCCTAGATTGTTAGGTGTCGCTTGGGAGCCTCCGACAAGATTGTGGAGTTGAACCAAGAAGTTTGTAAGGGCAAGGAGATCGCCTACTTTGTGAAGATCTACCCGAGTGAGGCAAGTCCTTCATGGGAGATGGACATGGTGGGATAGACAAGGTTGCTTCTTCGTGAACCCTTCGTGGGTGGAGCCCTTCGTGGACTCACGCAACTGTTACCCTTCGTGGGTTAAAGTCTCCATCAACGTGGACGCACGATAGCGCCACCTATCGGAACCACGCTAAAAATCTCTGTGTCTTCATTGCGTTTGCACACTTCAATCACATACCTTTACTTTCTTGCAATTGGCATGCTTTACTCTTTCCGATGCTCATACTCTTGCCATGCTTGCTTGAAATGTAAAGGGATGTGATTGAAGTGTGCATGCTAATTTACCTCCACCGGAGTTATGAACACCTCTCAGTGATACAAGACTAGGGCTTTTACCTCCACCGCAGACGGGCCTGAATGTGTATATATCTTGAGTCACCCACCTGCATCTCATTAGATCAATACTCTTCTCCTACCTCTCTTACTGTCAGATTTATCCCACGATAGTTATCTTACATGATAAGATTGTGACATCAATGTTTTTTTGGATAGGTTCAGTCGACTCAACGGAGCTTGACCTAGTCCTATATTAATAAGACATTGAGGAAGGTTTGGTGGCAGGCCTGAGTCGAACAAGACTACTCGGCACGCTCTCCAAACTTCTCTTCCTCAATGTCAGTTTGAGTCGAACGTGGCTCCTCGAACACTACCCTAGAGCTCTTTGAACGAGGCTTGAAGCTTTTTAGTGCTCTCCCTACCATCCTCTAATTTTATTCAAGTAAGAGTGAGTGAGTTACATGCCTATGGGGGCTTTATAGGGGCTGGGGATTCTTGACAAATGATCAAGATTACCCTTGAGATGGTAGGTCTTTTTTAGTGGAACAAGGTCCATTTTTTATGCAAAATGTTCTAAGGCATACAAACAATATCCGATGAATTGTCAAACCAAACATAGCGGCCAACATCTAGAGAAGATGCAATCTTCCTTAGATTGAGATGTAGGTGGGAGGGGTAGGATTGGTAACCTTGGGTCCATGCGTCCATGGCGGACTATGAAAGGGAGTGAATTCATGCCTCATGGTGGAAAAATCCTTCTTATCCCTCTACCATGGTGGGCTTCTCTTGCTGGACTTCTTTCTTGGCTTGGACTTCTTTGCTCTTGTGCCTTCCCTTTGAGTTTATCTTTTTTATTTCCTCTGATCCATATTACTTGTCACTCAAACGGATATATGTAGATGTGTTTTTCAGTATTAAATACATCTGTTTCAGCAACAAGTAATATGAATGGGAGGGAGTACATGGGATTCTACTCCAATTTTGTTTAGAAAAGGAGCCGATGCCCTCAATTCTTTTTTCCCGCATGAACACTGACAAAACAACGTATTCGACACAAAAGTATTATTTCACCGTCCTTCCAGATTGTGGCATTAGCCAACATTCACAAACCACATCCTTGACATCCAATAAGAAGTCTCACCATCACTGGGGCGCACACAAAAAGCTGAAAACTCTATTACTACAAAGGAAAAAAAACTAGATGAACGTCCAGCAATCCGCAGCTCCCTTCTCATAACTACATCAACCAATCATCAGTCAGCCGCATCGCCATAGGGGCCCTATCCTTGTCTTCGACTGAAGCACTGAATAACTAACAGAACTAGTATTATTTTTTGTCGATTGCAGTACATGATCGCCTTTTTTCTGAAAAATTTCAATGGAGTAAGTGATGACCTTTGTTTATGTAAGCCAGGCCAAAAGAACCCAAATGATAGTGCCACACATATGGCACGAAGTAGCTCGCCCTCATGTTTTTATAACTAAAATTATCATCCAAAAAAACCCTAAAAAATCTGAAACTTGTCATCCAAATAGAAAATTGTCATGCTTCACAGCTAAAATTGCTATCCTCGGGTAACTAAACTTGCCATCAAAAAATGTTAGGGCGGAATTGCTTCGCGCCACACGTGTGCACTTATCAAGGTCCCCAAAAAATATAGCAAGAACTTTAAAATTTTGATATTACAGTCATAGAGTTATGTGGATATACCCGTTGATGCCCACACCAATGCTGCGATCTCTGGGAGTAGATATTTATATTATTTTTCGAAACTATCAGATTTGTTATAAAAGTCCATAGTATAAAGTATATCAAACATAATAATAAAAGTTACATCAAGATTCTGAGACCATCGAACGACCACACCACAGAACAGCCATGCTCATGTCACCAGAACGAGCCACCAAAGCACCGTCGATCCCGCTCCCTACCAGAGCTGGCCTGACCTTGTCGTCAACAGCCGAGAAGTTTTCGTGCACGTGCCCCTAAGAACCAGCGTAGTGGATCCACAGTTGTCGCGGTTGAACCTTTGCATGACGAGAAACCCTAACCTCACTGCCTCAAGGAGAAGACAAAAATCTTTATCGGAGCTTCGTCGACTACGTCCACACAGACGGAGTCGAGGAGGACCACATAGAAGCATACATTTTGACAATAGTTCGAACTAACCGGATGAAATTCGTTCAAACACGGCCGAATTTCATATAAACATGCCGGATTCATTACATTTCGAACATACTTCAACTACAAGCTGTGATCGTCCGACTCTGGAGGTATAATTAATTAACCTAATCTATGATCGTCAGCGCCCGTTTTCTGTGTCCGGCCATGAACCCCGAGAACTGAAACTTTGCCTTCTGTAGTTCTGCCTCGGTGCTCTCCAGTCCGCCTCCGGAGCCCTGGGAACTGAAGTTGTCCGCCTTCACGTCGCCGCTAAGCGACTAATCGGCCGTTGATACTCAGCCCATCAAGCTTGATGTCGATGGTACGGGAGGAGAGGTAGCCTTCCTGGGACCAGAGTAGTGGCGACCTACCGTGCACTACTCTTCCGCGCTGCCGGCGACGCCCGCGGACGTGTCAGCTACATGGTCATTGTGGCGGGGCACTGCTTCCGTGTAGCCGGCCATGTCGTCCTTGTCGTCGGTCTCGCCAACATCGGGTCCGCCACTCGTTGCACTTGTAGGCGGTCGTCACCTCCGCTACCTGTTGGCGGTACCGCCAGCGAGCGAGGCGGAGTGATAGGACTCGAACATCGCCTCTTGCTCTGCCAGGTCCGTGTTCTGCGCAATGGCCGTGCCGGCGTCAAGATGTTCCTCCGCCTGCAGGTGCTCCTGCAAGAGTTTGTAGGTGGCGTCGGCCTATGCCTCCCAGAATTGTTCCTCCTGCTCCTCTCGCACCATGTCCATGTAATGGGCACAGGCCTCGCCGATGGTCATGTTGCAATGCACCAACGAGGGTGAGGAGGATGGCGGCGCGGACGAGGAGGGTAGCACCGACTCATTGTCGACCACATCCTCCATTGGGACATCGTCGCCCTCCGAATGCCTGCCGGCCAGCCACCCGCAGCAATGAAGGCCATCTCCTTCTTATGGTTCGGCGTCAGCTCGTACAGAGAGCTTTGGTGGGGGAGGAATCCATGGATGGGAGTGGTGCGGAGAGGGATCGGGGGCGGATGACTGCGGCTATGGCCGGGCCAGCAGTTTATATAGAAATGGTGTTCGCCAGAGGGACGGATGGGTGGTGCCGCAGTAGCCGCCTTGGCAACTATGTGTCATTAATGTGGGCGGCAGACAGACGAACGGGAGGCCGTCATGTCATTTGAACGTGCAACAGTCGCCTGCACCGAGAAGCGGCGCAGACAACACTCTTTCGGCCGGCGCACCGCTTCAATGCTCACGCCAGTGAGCGGTCGCGTCCACTTTGGCCGAGCATGAATGCGGGCACTGACGCTCTGGAGTGGCGCTGGCCGTTTCAGGCGGGAAGCGCACGCAGGCGAGGAAGGGGGTTTGGGTGCCAGGGCGGTCAAAACCGGGAGTGGGTGCTATCCGGACGCCCGCAACCCCTCCCCCCTGCATGTTTTTCTTAGGTTTGCGTGAGAAAATACGTCTGAATCGTCCTGCAGAGCGATACATGCCCGTTTTGGATGAATTTCACTGTCCAGACATCACGGTCTGAACATATGCGGGCGATTTAAGGGTCGGTGTTGGAGATGTCCTTGGACAAGTACTTATTTATCGTGGAACGACCCAACGTTTTCATAGTGGGGTGGCCATGAAAGTCTTCCTTTTTAGACTGATCGAGGGGGAACACGCATGTACGCTGCGTATCAATAAATTCCCACATTTTGTGAAGCTTCCCTAAGAGAAACTCTAGCAGACCCCGCAAAACGTCGGCCCGCAAAACGTGTTTGCAATTCGCGTAAAACAGCTTTTGCGGGCCGGCGCAGGCTGGCACAGATGCAGACCCCGCAAACAGATCCGTAAAAAAGTATATTCGCGGAATATGCTTTTTAGGGGTCGGCTATGTGGGTTCTGCTCGGACACCACCGTGACGACCCGCAAACAGATATACTGCAAATCTAGCATTTGACATAGGATTTCACAAACAAGTTCAAATTGAAACGACACAAATAGTTTTACGCGTAAATAGAAGCCAAGTTCATTACGGCTAACGCAAAAGAGGGCTCTGCAAAAGGTTTGCGCCCATGTCCGGCATCATCTTGATCGATCTTCACTCCGCGCCATCGAGTCCACCTTGGAGTTCATCGGCACCACCGAATCCACCTCCGGCGCTTGTTCCAACTCCCGCACCGAAATCATCCACATTGCCACCATATGGAGCGGAGAAAACATCACCGGAACTGTAGCACGAACCGGCCGACGCCACCATTCTTCTCTTCAAGATTTCCCTCCTTGCCATATCATGCCATGTTTTGGTGAGGTCGTCCATGTCATTGCGGTTCATTGACATGATCTTGTTCTCTTCGGCGAGCAACATGGACATAGATTTGTTTTCTGCGGCTCGTGCTCTTCTCTCCTCGATGGCAGTTTTGCGCAGCCCCTCTTCCTTGAGCAACTGCCACTTTTCTTGCTTCTCCTTCGCCTTCTTCTCGGCCAATTCTTTCTTGATCTCCAACGATTTCAACGACATCGACTCGTTGTATTGCAACATGGCATCAATCTTCTCCCTCAAGTTTGATGCTTCTTGCTCTCTCTTCATCTTCTTCTTGGTCTTCTTGTCACCATCGGGCTTGTGCAAATTTCTTGGGCCATCATCATCCTCATCTTCATCCATGTTTGTAAGTGAGCCTCTCTTTGGTGGGGATTCTTTGTCGATCAACTTCCACTTCTCGCACTTTTGGAGCAACTCCCAACAATGCTCTAGTTTAAAAAATTTGCCTTCCGAAGCTTCCATGTCCTTGTATCTATGTTGAGCAATCTTTTCTTACATAATGTGAACAAAGTGATCCAATCACTTCTCATGATGCAATATGATGATGCACAATTTGAACAAAGGCAAAACAAACTCACATAGTCAGACTCCACGGTGCCACTTGGAGGTGCATTGCGTACTTGCTCCAAGCAAGCTGCCCAACGACTGCGCATAGGCTTGATGTTCTCCCAACGCCCTTGAAGCGACCGAAATGTGTGTGGAGTCCTATTGGGATACTTTGCCATAATGCGGAAGTATTGATCTTCGATCCTTTGCCAATATCTCTTGGAAGTTTGAGATGTACCCGTGCATGCATCAAGAGACACCGCACTCCATGCTTGAATCAAAGCTTGATCTTTCAAGATTGTGTAGTTCTTCGATCTTATGCTTTTCCCAGTTTTTGCTTGCGATTGCTCAAATGCTTCCGCTTCAATCTCCTCCAATTCGTCCGCACAACCATGATCATCCACGCCGGCCTCCGTTTCATTGTACTCGAATGGTTCGAAAGGGGCTTGATCAATGTCAACCGCGTTCGTGTCCAACAAGTTCATGAACTCGATTGTTCCATTGTTCGAACCACCGCTGTAGCGAACGATAACAAGTCACGCGCTATCGAGAATAATGGCGAAAAATGAAAGGGAATCATCAAGACCGAAGGCGCATACCTTACGGCCATTTCGTCGAACACCTCGCTCGCGGGGGGGAGCGGCACCGTTGAACGGCATCGCCGGAGCACCTCCTTGCGGCGGGATGGAGCGAGAGGTTGAAGAAGGTGGATTCTTTGAAGCCGGAACCTTCCTCCGCTTTACACCCGCGACCTTGCCGACCTTCTCCGCCGCCGGCCGCGATCGCGCTGCCGCGTTGGCGCCTGGAGCGCGGGCCATCGCGGCGGGGTCGGCCGGATTCCCGCCCTGCACAACAACGTTGCCCTGCCGCTTGCAGGCAGGCGCGGCTTGGGCTTGGGCGACGACGGCGGGGCCAACTTGGCCGGCGACGAGATCCGCCCGAGCGGAAGGGGCGTGGTCGACCTCGACGGTGACGGGGGACAGCAGGGGGTCGTCCATGGCGGCGACGGACGGCCGGGGAAGAGCAGCCGGAGCTTGCGGAGTGGGGGCAATGGTGGCGGAGGGTGCGGAGAGCGGGAAGGGCCGCGCGGAAATGTCCCTCCCGCCAAATCTCGCGCGGGATAGGGGTTGAGCTCGGGTCGGCCTCCCAGCCCGTAAAGATAGAGGTTGGGGGAGAAGATTTGTCGCGCCTCGCGAAAAAATTTGCAGGCCGGGGCGGGATGCGGGGTCTGCTCGTGCAGATTTTCTGGCCCCGACTCGCAATTTGGCGGTTATTTTACGGGCCGGGGCGTTTTGCGGAGTCTGCTAGAGTTGCTCTAAATCCAAACATGCATGTATAAGTTTCTTTTAGGGGGAACAACATGTATTGGTGATCGAACTACTGAGTGCGCAAAGAGGAAAATTATGCATGCATGTATAACTGATCGACTACTGAGTGCGCAAGGAGGAAAATTGACCACTGAGCATAGTGCACGTACCACCCGGGTAGGGGCACTACCGAGTACCGACGTGGAGAGTGGAAAAAAGATCGAACTTGGAGGGAGAAGCACGCCGGGATTAAATGATTAATCCCCCATCATCCCGACGAACGACCAATTGGTCGCAAACTTCCAAACTCTCGTGTAGTGCAAGGACGTGCGGTGCAGGGCACGCAGCAACCTTCCAAACTCTCGTGTACCGGCGAGCAAAGAAAAGTCTTGATAGTCGACGAGCCGCGCGTGATTCTTTGACCGACGGTCGGTTTGATCTAGTCCAAACCTTGACGCCCAAAGTCGTCGGCAATGATAGACGTCCACTGCCTATATAAACCGCCTGCGACCATCTTGCCATGTACACTCAGCTCGTAAACAAAGCAGCTTTGCTAGAGCGGAACAAGTTTGGCCACCGTTAACCTTATTTCGAAATGGCGAGGTCGCCCATGGCGATGCTCCCGTTCCTGGCACTCGGGGTAGCAGCACTAGTCCTGTCTGCCGCGGGAATGGTGGCCGCGCAGAAGTGCGGCTGCCGGGCGAACGAGTGCTGCAGCCAGTACGGCTACTGCGGCACTACCGACGCCTACTGTGGAAAAGGATGCCAGTCCGGCCCGTGCACGGCGAGCGGTGGTGGCGGCGGCGGGAGCGGCGTCTCCGTGGAGAGCGTCGTCACCGGGGCGTTCTTCAACGGGATCAAGTCCCGGGCCGGCAACGGGTGCGCCGGCAAGAGCTTTTACACGCGCCGGTCGTTCCTGGCCGGCGCCCGGGCCAACCCCAACTTCGGGAAAGGCAGCACCAGCGACGACGGCAAGAGGGAGATAGCCGCCTTCTTCGCCCACGTCACCCACGAGACCGGACGTAAGTTCAACTCCAATTAACCGACTAAGACGAGTTTAATCTCGAATTGGTCCTCCATAATTAAGCTGGCTATTGTATAACTTATGTACAGACATGTGCTACATCGAGGAGATCGGCGGGGCGAGGCAGAACTACTGCGACAGGAAGTACACGCAGTGGCCGTGCGCCTCGGGGAAGGGGTACTACGGGCGCGGGCCGCTGCAGCTGACGTGGAACTACAACTACGGGGCGGCGGGGAAGAGCGTGGGGTTCGACGGGCTCAACAACCCGGAGAAGGTGGCGCAGGACCCGGAGGTGGCCTTCAAGGCGGCGCTCTGGTTCTGGATGAACAACGTGAAGCAGGTCCTGCCGCGGGGATTCGGCGCGACGACCAGGGCGATCAACAGCGGCGAGTGCAACGGCGGGAACGCGGCCGCCATGAACGCCCGGGCGGGCTACTACAGGGCCTACTGCAGGAAGTTCGGCGTCGACCCGGGGAGCAGCCTCACTTGCTAGGTGCTTTGGGCCTGATCGAGATGGGCATGCAGAGAACATGCATGGCTTATGTAGAATAAACGTTCGGCATGCGTATACGCGTCTTAAGCCGTCCAAACAAGAAAAGGGTGAGGATGTGGTCTAGCACGTACCAAGATCCTTGCAGTAGTACTGCTCACGAGCTCTACTCTTTTTCCTCATCAACAAGCAAAAAGTGTTACTCCTATGTTCTTGTTTATTACTCATGTCTAGGTACATCTGTATCTAGAAAAATCTAATACGAGAAATTCATGACGGAGGTAACATTATTGAGATAGTAATATTTATTTTTATTGAATGCATCATTGGCGAGGTTTGACATGGTCCACCGTTGCCGTGCCCGTCAGGTGTAGACTTGGGCATTTGTCGGAGCCCGGCCCCAAACTGAAGCTCGAGCACAACCTGGCTTGACCCGAATAACATAACAATGCGTTTTTCCTATTTTCTTTTCAATATCGGGGTATATATATGTGCATTATTATAACTACATTTTTTAAAAAATAATCACATCTTTTTAGGTATTTTGGCTTTTGGGCTTGACCGTTGTGTCTAAATTTAGAGCCTGAGCCTAATTTAATCATCCGACTTTAGGTTTAAGCCGTCGTCAGGCTGCTCGAGCCTAATTTAATCATCCGACTTTACGTTTAAGGGCATGTACAATGGTGTTATATTAAGAGTGCCATGTAGGATAAATGATGAGGTGGAGGAGAGAGAACTCGTAAGAAAAGTTTTGTGTTCTTTTATTTAAGAGAAGACAAGAGATAATCTCTTAGCACAATATGTCTCACCACGTTTTTAGGAATAGCTAGTTATTGAAGATAAGGCTAAGACATGACCCGTTGTAGACGTCTTTTTGTCATCTGTATATTACATGCAAGACTTAAGATAAGTCAATCTCATCAACCATTGTACATGCCCTAAGCCGTCCTCAGGCTGCCTGTGCCTAGATTTATCCGGGTGAGACGCTACCTAATCCATGGAGATCTAAGCCGAGTAGATATAGTGTTTATCCCCAAAAGATATAAAGGTAAGTTGTTAGTAGCTCAGGATTTCAAGCGCATCATAAGGGCATGTACAGTGGTTGATAAAATAGTTTTATCTTAAGTCTTACATATAATTTAGAGATGATAAAAAAATATGTCTACAATGGATCATCTCTTAGCCTTATCTTCAATAACTAGTTATCCCTAAAAACATGGTGAAACATATTGTGCTAAGAGATCATCTCTTGTCTTCTTTTAAATAAGGAGACAAGTCTTTTCTTATGATTCTCTCTTCTCCACCTCATCATTTATCCTACGTGATATTTCTAAGATAAAACCTGAAGGAAATATGCCCTAGAGGCAATAATAAAGTTGTTATTTATATTTCCTTATATCATGATGAATGTTTATTATTCATGCTAGAATTGTATTAACCGAAAACTTAGTACATGTGTGAATACATAGACAAACAGAGTGTCCCTAGTATGCCTCTACTTGATTAGCTCGTTAATCAAAGATGGTTAAGTTTCCTAACCATAGACATGTGTTGTCATTTGATGAACGGGATCACATCATTAGAGAACGATGTGATGGACAGGACCCATCCGTTAGCTTAGCACTATGATCGTTTAGTTTATTGTTGTTGCTTTCTTCATAACTTATACATGTTCCTATGACTATGAGATTATGCAACTCCCGAATACCGGAGGAACACTTAGTGTGCTATCAAACGTCACAACGTAACTGGGTGATTATAAAGATGCTCTACAGGTGTCTCCGATGGTGTTTGTTGAGTTGGCATACATCGAGATTAGAATTTGTCACTCCGTGTTTCGGAGAGGTATCTTTGGGCCCTCTCGGTAATGCACATCACTATAAGCCTTGCAAGCAATGTGACTAATGAGTTAGTCACGGGATGATGCATTACCGAACGAGTAAAGAGACCTGTCGGTAATGAGATTGAACTAGGTATTGAGATACCGACGATCGAATCTCGAGCAAGTAACATACCGATGACAAAGGGAACAACGTATGTTGTTATGTGGTTTGACCGATAAAGATCTTCGTAGAATATGTAGGAACCAATATGAGCATGCAGGTTCCGCTATTGGTTATTGACCGGAGAAGAGTCTCGGTCATGTCTACATAGTTCTCGAACCCGTAGGGTCCGCACGATTAATGTTCTGTGACGATCGATATTATGAGTTTATGTGTTTTGAGGTACCGAAGGTTGTTCGGAGTCCCAGATGAGATCACGGACATGATTAGGAGTCTCGAAATGGTCGAGACATAAAGATTGATATATTGAAAGGTTATATTTGGACACCGGAAAGGTTCCGGGGGTCACCGGATAAATACCGGAGTACCGGGGAGTTACCGGAACCCCTCGGGAGGTCAATGGGCCTTCATGGGCCTTAGTGGAAATAGAGGGCGGTAAGGGAGCTTTGGGGCGCGCCCCCTAGGCCCAAACCGAATTGCTTTAGGGCTTGGGGGCCGGCCCCATCTTTCCTTCTTCCCTACTCCTCTTTCCTTCCCCTCCTAGTTGGACTAGGAAAGGGGGAACCTACTCCTAGTAGGAGTAGGATTTCCCCCTTGGGGCGCACCCTATGAGGCCGCCGGCCCCCTCCCCTTGCTCCTTTATATACGGGGGAGGGGCACCCCTAGGACAGACAAGTTGATTGTTTAGTCGTGTGTGGTGCCCCTCTCCACAGATTTTCACCTCGGTCATATCGTTGTAGTGCTTAGGCGAAGCCATGCGTCAGTAACTTCATTATCACCGTCATCATGCCGTCGTGCTGACGAAGCTCTCCCTCGACACTCAGCTAGATCTAGAGTTCGTGGGACGTCACCGAGCTGAACGTGTGCAGATCGCGGAGGTTCCGTACTTTCGGTGCTAGGATCGGTCGACTCGTGAAGACGTACGACTACATCAACCGCGTCGTCATAATGCTTCCGCTTACAGTCTACAAGGGTACGTGGATGTAACACCCCGAGAATCATGCTACAGTGATCTCACACTAATGGTGCCACGTCATCAAGTTTAACTAAGCCAAATTGCCACTCGAGAAAAATCAAAGCCAATTTCAAAATTTAAAATATAGTCAAATATAATATTTCTTGAAACAGTAAAACTAAAATGTTTGCATTATTCTAAAATTCTTCTGACCAATTGTCACGTTGAAGTCAAGATCATCTGAGTCACCAATTAACACCTAGGAAGTTATAAAGTGGTCCAACAATAAATAAGAATAGCCTTTCCAAAATAAACAAATACTTATACAATTCCAAATGCCCCCAAACTTTGTGGGACACTCCAGAATATTGCATAGTAATTGTTTGCAAAGTTTGAGTCCAAGAAAAACTCATTTGCTATGTAAACTAAATAGAAAACTAAGACAAAATGATTAACATAAAAAAGAGAAAGGGAAATGGACAAACTTACCTATTGGACTGGGCTCTACGTGCACAGTGCACAATCGGCGCAGCCCAGTCGTGTCTTCTCCTTCCTTCCTGTTCATAGGAGACCGTGGCGCGCATCTGGCCGCCATGGCCACGGATGGAGGCGTGCCGGCCATCCCACTGCTCCCCTTTCGGATAAGGCCGATCCAGACACCCTGCAAACCCTAGCGCCTCCCCACTTCCCCTCCCCTCGCGCCGCTTCGCTCTCTTCCACACCTGCCCGTGTCATCGTTGCCATAGCCTTCTCCATCCGTGTGGCCATCATCCACCTCATCGGTTCAGGTCCTCGCCCGGAGCTGCGTCTGCTTCGTCTTCGTCGACTCCGAGGAGTAGTTCGAGCAGGTCATCGCCACAGCGCTGGGATCGACCGCTTCTTCACGCTTCGCTCGTCAGAGTTCTCGTCGAATTCACGTATGTCTGCTGCTACTAAGCTGCCAATGGGACCCCATGCGCCCCCTAGGTGAGCTCATGGTCCTCCTCGACCTCCTCTCGCTCCTCCTCGTGCCTTGTTGGCTCGTTTTCGTCGCGGCTGAGCCGTCACCGCCATCGGACGTTGTCGTCCGGGCCACTTCCGGCCATTCTAGCTCGCACCCGTGCCACCTACGAACGCGGTGCGGTGCCCTCGTTCGAATGGCTTGAGCCGTTGCTCGATTTGGACCCCGTAGATACATTCACGTATGTCGCCGCCGCTCCTGAAGCTCGTCGCTGTCACGCGCGCGCGTGCATCCAAACGGCGACTGTGCCCGCGCTCGCTGAACCTGGCCACACTCCTCGCCGCGCCCCGCGACTAGCACTAGCCGCGCCCCGCGACTAGCACTAGCTGCGCCTCCTATCCAACCCCGCCGCGTCCCGGCGCGCTCACTGCCGCTTTTCCCTCCAGCTGCACCCCTGCTCAACCACGCTGTTGCCCGCGCCTGTGCCTGCTTGCCGCCGCTGCCCTCTCACGCTCGGAGCTCTGCTCCCGCACCCTCGCCGCTCCTGCCGCTGCTACAGTAACTGAATGTTACTGTAGCATTGGCTAGCTTTTGCTATTTCTACCTTCTTAGCTCTTTGGATGGCAACAAAACTATGGTCAAACAAAGTCTAACTTCGTTGAAATTAATTTGTGTTGGGAGTTCGCATGACAACCTCCAAATTATTCCATTGGACCAAATTCAAATACAACATGGATTAAATTCTATAAAAATCGCAAAATGGTTTGTTCTGTTAACAGGGAACAGAAGTAACCCCTACCTATGTGTTCCGTGTGGCTGGCTATGCAACCGGCCGACCCATGCTTTAATTAGGCTAGGATTAATTAGGGCTAGTTTAGGTAGGATGTAATTTAGTGCTAATTAGTCTATATAAACAATGACATGTGCCCCCCTAGTTTAAATTAATTTAGCCTAAGTAATCTACACTTATGACCATGACATGTGGGCCATGCTATCCCTTTTGACTAGTCAAAAGTTGACTGGGTTGACTGCACTTTAGAAATTAACTTTCAAATTTAAAACAATTCTAAAAATTCTAGACTATTATTAAAGCTTTAGAAATTCATATAAAATAATCCGTAAGTCAGATGAAAAAGTTTTATACATGAAAGTTGCTTAGAACGTCGAGACGAATCCGAATATGTAGCCCGTTCGTCCGCCACACATTCCTAGCATAGCGAACACACAACTTTCCCCCTCCGGTCCGGCTGTCCGAAAACGTGAAACACCGGGAATACTTTCCCGGATGTTTCTCCCCTTCGCCGGTAGCACCTAGTACTGCGTTAGGTCACCCTAGCACCGCATATTGCCATGTTATACTTTGTGATGCTTTGATTGCTCTGTTATTTATTGTGTTCCCCCTTCGTTACTTCTTTCTGGTAGACCCGAGACCGCGGTTGAACCAGTGATCGACTACTTCACCTTCGGGGGTCCGTTTCTGTCTGCAGAGCAACCAGGCAAGCCCCTCCCCCCCTTTGATCACCGGATATCGCCTATTCTTCTCTCTACTGCTTGCATTAGAGTAGTGTAGCATGATACCGCTTTCCGTTAATCCTATTATGATGCATAGCCTGTCATTGTTGCTACAGTTGTTGATACCTTACCTGCAATCCTAAATGCTTAGTATAGGATGCTAGTTTATCATCAGTGACCCTACATTCTTGTCAGTCTGCCATGCTATACTATCGGGCCGTGATCACGTCGGGTGTTGATCATGGGTATATACTATACATATTACACATGATACATGTTGTGACTAAAGTCGGGTCGGCTCGTTGAGTACCCGCGGTTGATTCACGAATTGGGGGCTGAAAGGACATACTTTCCCGATGGCCCTCTGTGTGGATCTTTGTGGCGGAGTGACAGGGCAGGTTGAGACACCCAGGAGAGAGGTGGGCCTGGCCCTGGTCAGCGTTCGCAATTACTTCAAGATAACACGCTTAACGAGATCTTGGTATTTGATCTGAGTCTGGCCATTGGCCTATACGCTCTAACCAACTACACGGGAACATTTATGGGCACTCGACGTCGTGGTATCAGCCGAAGCCTTCGTGACGTCAGCGACTGAGCAGCGCACGCCGGGTTGGACCGCGTAACGCAACTTTCTTTGTAATGGAGGTTGCTAGGTCTGCTCACCAGCCCTATACGCAACGTGTAGGTGTGCAATGGGCGATGGGCCCAGACCCCTGCGCCATAGGATTTAGACCGACATGCTGACCTCTCTGTTGTGCCTAGGTAGGGCTGCGATGTGTTGATCTTCCGAGGTCGGGCATGACCCAGAAAAATGTGTCCGGACAAAGGGGATCGAGCGTGTTAGGAAATGTGGTGCACCCCTGCACGGAAGTTGATCTATTCAAATAGTCGTGTCCCTCGGTAAAAGGACAACCCGAAGTTGTACCTTGACCTTATGACAACTAGAACCGGATACTTAATAAAACACACCCTTCCAAGTGCTAGATACTGAAGGAAATATGCCCTAGAGGCAATAATAAAGTTATTATTTATTTCCTTATTTCATGATAAATGTTTATTATTCATGCTAGAATTTTATTAACCGGAAACATAATACATGTGTGAATACATAGACAAACAGAGTGTCACTAGTATGCCTCTACTTGACTAGCTCATTAATCAAAGATGGTTATGTTTCCTAACCATGGACAAAGAGTTGTCATTTGATTAATGGGATCACATCATTATTTGAATGATCTGATTGACATGACCCATTCCATTAGCTTAGCACCCGATCGTTTAGTATGTTGCTATTGCTTTCTTCATGACTTATACATGTTCCTATGACTATGAGATTATGCAACTCCCGTTTGCCGGAGGAACACTTTGGGTGCTACCAAACGTCACAATGTAACTGGGTGATTATAAAGGAGTACTACAGGTGTCTCCAAAGGTACATGTTGGGTTGGCGTATTTCGAGATTAGGATTTGTCACTCCGATTGTCGGAGAGGTATCTCTGGGCCCTCTCGGTAATGCACATCACATAAGCCTTGCAAGCATTGCAACTAATATGTTAGTTGCGAGATGATGTATTACGGAACGAGTAAAGAGACTTGCCGGTAACGAGATTGAACTAGGTATTGGATACCGACGATCGAATCTCGGGCAAGTAACATACCGATGACAAAGGGAACAACGTATGTTGTTATGCGGTCTGACCGATAAAGATCTTCGTAGAATATGTAGGAGCCAATATGGGCATCCAGGTCCCGCTATTGGTTATTGACCGGAGACATGTCTCGGTCATGTCTACATTGTTCTCGAACCCGTAGGGTCCGCACGCTTAAGGTTACGATGACAGTTATATTATGAGTTTATGCATTTTGATGTACCGAAGGTTGTTCGGAGTCCCGGATGTGATCACGGACATGAAGAGGAGTCTCGAAATGGTCGAGACGTAAAGATTGATATATTGGAAGCCTATGTTTGGATATCGGAAGTGTTCCGGGTGAAATCGGGATTTTACCGGAGTACCGGGAAGGTTACCGGAACCCCCCGGGAGCTAAATGGGCCATGATGGGCCTTAGTGGAAAAGAGAAGAGGCAGCCCTACATGGGCTGTGCGCCTCCCCCTTCCCCTAGTCCTATTAGGACTAGGAGAGGTGGCCGGCCCCCTCTCTCTCTTTTCCCCCTCCGCGAATCCTATTCCAACTAGGATTGGGGGGGAATCCTACTCCCAGAGGGAGTAGGACTCTCCTGGCGCACCCCTTGTGGCCGGCCAGCCTCCCCCCTTTTGGTCCTTTATATACTGAGGTAGAGGCACCCTAGAACACACAAGTTGATCCACGTGATCTATTCCTTAGCTGTGTGCGGTGCCCCCAGCCACAATAATCCTCGATAATACTGTAGCGGAGTTTAGGCGAAGCCCTGCTGCCGTAGTGCATCAAGATCGTCACCGCGCCGTCGTGCTGACGGAACTCTTCCCCGACACTTTGCTGGATCGGAGTCCGGGGATCGTCATCGAGCTGAACGTGTGCTCGAACTCGGAGGTGCCGTAGTTTCGGTGCTTGATCGGTTGGATCATGAAGACGTACGACTACTTCCTCTACGTTGCGTCAACGCTTCCGTAGTCGGTCTGCGTGGGTACATAGACAACACTCTCCCATCTCGTTGCTATGCATCACATGATCTTGCGTGTGCGTAGAAATTTTTTTGAAATTACTATGAAACCCAACAGTGGCATCAGAGCCTAGGTTATTTATGTTGATGTTATATGCACGAGTAGAACACAAGTGAGTTGTGGGCGATATAAGTCATACTGCCTACCAGCATGTCATACTTTGGTTCGGCGGCATTGTTGGACGAGACGACCCTGACCAACATTACGCGTACGCTTACGCGAGACCGGTTTCCCCGACGTGCTTTGCACATAGGTGGCTTGCGGGCGACTGTCTCTCCAACTTTAGTTGAACCTAGTATGGCTACGCCCGGTCCTTGCGAAGGTTAAAACGGAGTCTATTTGACAAACTATCGGTTTGGTTTTAATGCGTAGGTGAGATTGGTTCTTGCTTAAGCCCGTAGCAGCCACGTAAAACTTGCAACAACAAAGTAGAAGACGTCTAACTTGTTTTTGCAGGGCATGTTGTGATGTGATATGGTCAAGACATGATGCTGAATTTTATTGTATGAGATGATCATGTTTTGTAACCGAGTTATCGGCAACTGGCAGGAGCCTTATGGTTGTCGCTTTATTGTATGCAATGAAATCGCGATGTAATTCTTTACTTTATTACTAAACGGTAGTGATAGTCGTGGA